>NC_132905.1:38874970-38962470 GCF_047675955.1 Chlorocebus sabaeus | reverse complement strand
AAATTAGCCAGGCATGTGGTAGTAACAAAAATAAAATAAAATACTTAAGGGTAAATTTAACCAAGGAGTTAAAAGATCTGTACACAGGAAACTAAAACGTTTAAAAAAACTAAGAAAACACAAATAAATGGAAAGCTATCTTGTGCTGATAAATTAGAAGAATATTATTAAAATATTCATACTACCCAAAGCAATCTGCAGATTCAGTGCCATCCCTATCAAAATTCCAATGTCATTTCTTATAGAAATAAAATAATCCTTAAATTCACATGCAACCATAAAAGGCCCTGGCTAGCCAAAACAATCTTGAGCATAAAGAACAAAGCTAAAGACATCCAGTCCCTGATTTCAAAATATATTATAAAGCTAATATAATCAGAACAATATGGTGCTGACATAAAAATAGACACATCAACTAATGTAACAGGATAGAAAACCCAGAAATAAACCCATGCATTAATAGTCAATTGATTTTTGACAAAGTTGTTAATAATACATAATGAGGAAAAGACAGTCTTTTCAATAAACTGTACTAGGAAAATTGGATCCTTATCTCACACAGTATAAAAAATCAACTTAAAATGGATTAAAGTCTTAAATATAAGATCTGAGACTGTAAAACAACTACAAGAATACCTAGAGGAAAAGCTCCATGACATTGATCTAAGCAATGGTTATTTAGCTATGACCCCAAAAGCACAGGTAATAAAAGCAAAAATAGGCGCGACGGCTACCTGTAATCCCAGCACTTTGGGAGGCCGAGGCAGGTGGATTGCCTGAGGTCAAGAGTTCAACACCAGCCTGGTCAACATGGTGGAATCCTGTCTCTAGCAAAAAAATACAAAAAATAGCTAGGCATGGTGGCACACGCCTATAATCCCAGCTACTTAGGAGGTTGAGGTAGGAGACTTGCTTGAACTTGGGAGACAGAGATTGCAGTGAGCTGAGATTGCACCACTGCACTCCAACCTGGGTGACAGAGCAAGACTCCATCTCACAAAAATAAAAAATAAAAATATAAATAAATAAATAAATAAATGCAAAAATAGACAAATGGGATTTTAGACAAAATACAAAGCTTTTGGACAGAAAGGAAACAATGAACAAAGTGAAGAGATAACCCATAGAGTGACAGAAAATGTATGTAAATCATACATCTGATAAGGGAGTAACATCTACAACAAATAAGAAACTCAAACAACTCAATAGCCAGAAAATAAATAACCCAATTAGGAAATGGACAAAGTGGGCTGGGCACACTCACTCTTGTAATCCCAGCACTTTGGGAGGCCAAGGTGGGCAGATCACCTGAGGTCAGGAGTTCAAGACCAGCCTGACCAACATGGAGAAACCCCATCTCTACTAAAAATACAAAATTAGCTGGGAGTGGTGGCACATGCCTGTAATTCCAGCTACTTAGGAAGGCTGAGATAGGAGAATCGCTTGAACCTGGGATGCGGAGGTTGTGATGAGCCAAGATCGCGCCATTACACTCCAGTCTGGGCAATAAGAGCAAAACTCCATCTCAAAATAAAATAACATAAAATAGGCAAAGTGGCCAGGTGCAGTGGCTCACGCCTGTAATCCCAGCAGTTTGGGAGGCCGAGGCAGGCAGATCACTTGAGGTCAGGAGTTTGGGACCAGCCTGACCAACAAGGTGACACCTCATCTCTATCGAAAAATACAAAATTAGCCGGGTGTGGTAGCTTGTGCCTGTAAAGGAAAAAGGAAAGGAAAAGAAAGGAAAGTAAAGGAAGGAAAGGGGCAAAGCATCGGAAGAGACATTTCTCAAAAGAAGACATTCAAATGGCCAACAGGTTCAAGAAAAAAAATGCTGAGCACCACTAATCATTAGGAAAAACAAATTAAACCACAATGAGATATCATCTTACATCTGTTAGATTAGATGTTATCAAAAAGACAAGAAATAAGTGTTAGTGAGGATGCAGAAAGAAGAAAACCCTTGTACAATGTTGGAGGGAATGTAAATTAGTACAACCACTGTATTGGTCTGTTCTCATGCTGCTAATAAAGACATACCCGAGACTAGGTAATTTATAAAGTAAAGAGGTTTAATGGACTCACAGTTCCACATGGCTGGAGAGGCCTCACAATCATGGCAGAAGGTGAAAGAGGAGCAAAGGCACCTCTCACATGGCAGTAGGCAAGAGAGCATGAGCAGGGGAACTGCCCTTTATAAAACCATCTTATCTCATGAGACTTATTCACTACCATGAGAATGGCATAGGGTGGCCCACAATTCAATTACCTCCCACCAGGTCCCTCCCACAACACATGGGGATTATGAGGGCTGCAATTCAAGATGAGATTTGTGTGGGGACACAACAAAGCCAAATCAACCACTATGAGAAATAGTATGGGGTTTCCTTAAAAAACTAAAATTAGAACTAAACTACTATATCATCTAGCAATTCCACTTCTGGGTATATATCCAAAAGAGATCAATATGTCATATCAGTATGTCAAAAAAATACCTGCACTCCCATGTTCATTGCAGCACTTTTCACAATAGCCAAGATACGGAATCAACCCAAGGGGCCATCAATGGATGAATGGATAATGAAAATGTGGTGTATATACTTAACGGAATACTATTCAGCCTTAAAAGAGAAAAAAATCCTGTCATTTGGGACAACATAGACAAATCTGAAAGATATTATACTAAGTGAAATAAGACAGGCATGAAAGAAAAATACTGCATGATCGTATTTATATATGGAATCATAAAAAGTCAAACTCATGGAATTAGAAAGGGCTGGGCGTGGTGGCTCACACCTGTAATCCCAGCACTTTGGGAGGCCAAGGCAGGAGGATTCCTTCAGCCCAGGAGTTCAAGACCAGCCTGGGCAACATAGTGAGACCTCATCTCTACCAAAACAAAAAAAAAGTTTTTTATTTGATTTCGTTTGATTGATTTTTTGAGACAGACTCACTTTGTTGCCCAGGCTGGAGTGCAGTGGCGCAACCTCAGCTCACTGCAACCTCCGCCTCTCAGGTTCAAGAGATTTCATGCCTCAGCCTCTGGAGTAGCTGGGATTACAGGCACGTATCACCATGCCCAGCTAATTTTATATTTTCAGTAGAGACACGGTTTTACCATGTGGGCCAGGGTGGTCTTGAACTCCTGACCTCAGGTGATCCTCCCGCCTCGGCCTCCCAAAGTACTGGCATTACAGGCATGAGCCACTGCATCCGGCCAAAAAGAGGTTTTTAAGAAGAAGTAGAAAGGAGAATGATGGTTACCAGAGGCTTAGAGGGTGGGGTGGGGAATGAGGGAGAGAGAATGGGAAGTTATTGGTCAAAGGGGTTCCAAGTTTCAGTCAGACAGGAGGAGTAAGTTTTGAGATCTACTGCACAGCACAGTGACTATAGCCAATAATATATTGCATACTTCAACATAACTAAAAGGGTAAATTTTAAATCTCTCACCATAAAAATTATAAGTGAGGTGGTAGATATGTTAACTGGCTTGATTTAATCATTCCACAGGTGTACACAGATCAAAACAGCACACTGCACCTCAGAAACGTACACAATTATGATGTATCTATTTGAAACAATATTAATAAAATTTTCAAAGAAAAAAGAATATTTGATGGCATAGGAAATTCCAGTTACATACAATATAATCCCAATTGTTTAAAATATATCATTATAAAACTAAGAGCAGATGATCAGGAACACAGATTCTGCAGTCAGACAGACTTAGGTTTAGTCTCAGGTCTACACTGGTTGCTACTGGAGCTTAGATGAGTCTCTCAGCTCTTTAGTTTCATTACCTCCTCATCTGAAAAATATCATCTCCCTCATGAGTCATTATGGAGATTAATGAATGCATACATAATATACCTATCACCATCCCTGGAACATTGCAAGCAGTAAATAAATATTATTATTATAATGATTATATCCACATTATAAATTCTTCACATACTGATGCTGTGGGTAATCAGTTCCCAAGAGATTTGAATATAATGACATTCTCTTCATACTAAAATGAACTGGCCATAACATACTCATGCAGAGATTCAGGTAAGAACAGTCTTACCTGCCTTTAAGAGGGCTACCAAAATTGCAAATGCATGTAACCCTTTTACTTAGCAATCCCACTTGCAAGAACATCTCTTACAGAAATGCCTTCACATATGTGAAATAACATTCACTCTTCACTTTTGTGTAAGATTTTTTTAAAGACAAATGTACCTTAAAATAGGATACTGTGCTGCTATGCAAAGGTCTCCAAGATACATCATACAGCAAGAAAAGTAAGATGAGTACCAGTATAAGTGAAACGATACCTTCAGTGGAAAATAACTTTACACATTGTGTTTGCATAAGTAAACACTGGAGGAATAACAAAAATCAACACATGTGGTTACTTCAGGGAGCACGAACTGTTTGGGGGAACAGGAATGGGACTTAGACTCTTCGCTGTAAGTCTTTTTATGTTACCTGACTTTTTAAAACTTTCACTGATGTATAATATACACATAGAAAATTGTACATAAGTATAGCACTGAATTTTTTTTTTGAAACAGATTCTCACTCTGTCGCCCAGGCTGGAAGGCAATAGAACAATCTTGGCTCACTGCAACCTCTGCCTCCTGGGTTCAAGCAATTCTTGTGCCTCAGCCTTCCAAGTAGCTGGGATTACAGGCATGCACCACTACACCCAGTTGATTTTTGTATTTTTAGTAGAGATGGGGTTTCAACATGTTGGCCAGGCTGGTCTTGAACTCCTGACCTCAGATGATCCACCAGCCTTGGCCTCCCAAAGTGCTGGGATTACAGGAGCGAGCCACCACGCCCGGCCCACCACTGAATAAATTTTTAGAAACTGAACACAACTGCATGATCAGGCCTGTTAATGAAGCAGAACATTGCCAACCTCCCCAGAAGTCCCCTTCATGATTACTTCCAGCCTCTCCACTTCCCCAACAAAAACAATCATTTCTAATACGTATTCTTCTGTGTCTGACTTCTTTTGCCTAAATCGTTTGAAGAGTTCTCCATTTTGTAGTGAGTAAATTCATTTCTGGTGCCAGATATTACACTGTAATTTATTTGTAATTTATTTTCCAGTCTACGGTGATGGGCATTTGGGTTGTTTCTAATGTGGCACTATTACAAATACTAATCCTTTTTTTTTTTCTTTTGAGATGAAGTCTTGCTGTGTTGCTCAGGCCGGAGTGCAATGGTGCAATCTCAGCTCACTACAACCTCTGCCTTCCAGGTTCAAGCGATTCTCCTGCCTCAGCCTCCTGAGTAGTGGGATTAAGGCGCGCACCACCACACCTGGCTAATTTTTATATTTTCACCATGTTGGTCAGGCTGGTCTCAAACTCCTGACCTGGTGATCCACCTGCCTTGGCCTCCCAAAGTGCTGGGATTACAGGTGTGGGCCACTGTTCCTGGCCACGAATACTAATTCTATCAATATTTTTGCTCTTATCTTTTAGTAAGCGTATTCTTCTTGGGTTTGAGTTAGTCTATGGTCCTAGCTCATTTGTGGGGCTCAAAGGCACTTTCCTGAGCAACCCTCCAGTAATAATCCTCCTACCTCTTTATCCTCCAAGGGAATGTAGTGCGGGAAGCTGGTCCCAAGCTGCTGAGGAATTAATAACCGGAACTTGTTGTATGCTTCAGAGACAACCTTGGCCACACTGGATTGGAATGGCTGTTTATCAATCAACATGCAGTAATCCTTGATGTCCCAGATCTAGACACAACATGTGGGTTAGTGGCCTCACACCCCTTGACCCAGACCCCAACTCACTCTGTGGGCTCCTCCCAGAACATTCCTCTTCATTTGGTGGGGGTTAGGGGTAGTTCTTACTTACATCTCTGAGATACCTCACCACTAGGGCCAGAAAGGGCCTTAGGGATCTTCTAGGCCAGACTCATGGATTAGCAGGCAGGAGGGTGTGACCAGCTCAAGGACAGCACACCCCTGCCTCATGTCTTGCCACAAGGCACAAAATCAGCTCCTGAGACAGCTGATCCTAGATTAGCCACACGACTGGGGGATGAGGGAGTTGGAGAAGACAGTGATGGAGCATGGAATTCTCCGGGGAAGGCTTCTTGGAGGGGCTTTTTGAACCAAGTCCCTGTCACTGAGCTTAGCAGAGCAGGAGAGGACTCCTAAGGTAATCCACCCTCCTCCCTGCATTGTTTTACAAATGGAACCAGTACCCAGAGGGAGTAGGAACTAGGCAAGGGCCATGTGCAGTGAAGAGGTGGTTGGACACTTGGCTGGCACCAGCTTCTCAATCTTCCTGCCAGTTCTTCCTCACCTTGATGTATCCTTTACAATCCCCCGTGATGAGGATCCAGTCATTTTTATCAGTGGCCATGGCACCCACAACAACATTTTCATTGTCTAGGTCCACAGGGAACTTCCCCAGCAGGCCTCCGCTCCCGTGGAGGGACCAGGCGTAGATGTAGCCGTCCATGCAGCTGCTCAGCAGGGCAGCCGTGTATGGCAGGCGAGGCCTGGTCTGCAGGAAGATTATCTGAGGAAGACAGGAGGGCCCAGCTCAGCAGGGCTGTGAGCAAGTGTCACATGGTGCTGAGGGACCCCAGCGAGTCACCACACCCACCTGGTCGCCCAATTTCCTAGATGGCCAGTGAAAGTGGTGATGGTGGTCCCACCCTTCCTACCCGGCTGGTGACAAGGAACATCATACTGGACTATGAACTACTAGAGGGCAGGGATTTTGTGTCTTTTTTGTTCACTACTTTGTCCTTAGTAACCACAATGGTGCCTGACACATAATACATGATCAATAAATGTTTATCAAATGAAGGCTTACAAGTTTGATTCCACATAGGCTCAGACAAGATTTTCACAACCTGTAACTCAATTCAAAGTGATTTGGGGAAGGAACTCATTCCCCTTCATGTACATCTATAGTGAAATACCCATATTTTCCAGCTAATCATCAAGAAAGCATTTTAAACAAATTCTTGTTCAAAACTTGTTTTGATCATATGCCGTTTGCTAATTCCCCACTCTGCTCACTTTTCCCTTACATGTCACTCCTGTGGCTCATGTGGGGGCCACAGTGGGAAGTTACTCTGCATGGCAACCATGAGAAGAAAGTTTCTTGCCTGGCACCCAGTAGGGGGCTGAGAGCATAGCCAGGGTGGTAGAGCAAATCAGGCCAGAAAGGGGAAATTGGAAGCTTCCTCACTCCTGCTAACTCAGAACTTTACAGTGTAATAGCTTATGTGTCCCCAAAGCATGTCACCACCACCAACAAAAATCTGGATTATCAAAAATCTCATGGTGGCTCATGCCTGTAATCCTAGCACTTCAGGAGGCCAAGGCGGTTGAATCACTTGAGCACAGGAGATCGAGACAGCCTGGGCAACATAGTGCGACCCTGTCTCTATTTAAAAAAAAAAAAAAAAAGAAGGGAAGGGGAGGGGAGGGGAGGGGAGGGGAGGGAGAAAAAAAAAAAGAAAAGAAAAAAATCTCAATTATCCTTATTGTCATAGAAATCCGAAACTAGCTGTTCAAACTGCTTCCCACTAGCCCCAGTGCCAGGGTCAAAAACCAGAAGTCACTTGTACCCAAAGCTTGATGGCTTCACTGGTGAATTCGACCAAACATTTAAGGAAGAATGAATACCAATCCTTCTCAAACTTTTCCAGAATACTAAAGAGGAGATAACACTTCCTAACTCATTCTATGAGGCCAGCATTACCCTGATATCAAAGTCAGACAAAGACACTATAAGAAAAAAAAAAAAAACTACAGAGAAATATCCCTTATGAACACTGATATTTAAAAATTCTCAAAAAAAAAAATTAGCAAACTGAATTCAGTAGCATATTAAAAGGATTATATACCATAATCAAGTAATATTTATTCCTGGAATGCAAGGATGATTCAACATACAAAACTCAATAAATATAATATACCACTTCACAGAAAAAAGAAAAAACCCACGCGATCATCTTAATTGATGCAGAAAACGATTTGACAAAATTAAAAAAATATATGAATAGAAGGAAATTACCTCAACATAATAAAAGCCATATATGAAAAACCCACAATGAACATCATACTCAGTAGTGAAAGACTGAAAGCTCTTCCTCTGGAATTAGGAACAAGGCAAGAATGTCCACTTTTGCTGCTTTTATTCAGCAGAGTAGTGGAAGTTCTGCCAGAGCAATTAGGTAAAAAAAGAAATAAAAGGCACCCAAACTGGAAAGAAAGAAGTAAAATTATAAGTTTGCAGATGATATTATATGTAGAAAACGCTAAAGCTCCCACACCAAAAAAAGGGGGCTAATAAATGAATTCAGCAAAATGGCAGGATACAAAGTCAACACATAAAAATCAGTTGCATTGGCCGGGCATGGTGGCTCACGCCTGTAATCTCAGCACTTTGGGAGGCTGAGGTGAGTGGATCACTTGAAGTCAGGAGTTCGAGACCAGACTGGCCAACATGGTGAAAGCCCATCTCTACCAAAAAATACAAATATTAGCCAGGTGTGGTGGCAGGCGCCTGTAATCCCAGCTACTCGGGAGGCTGAGGCAGGAGAATCGCTTGAACCTGGGAGGCGGAGGTTGCAGTGAGCCGAGATCATGCCATTGTACTCCAGCCTGGGCGACAGAGCAAGACTATCTCAAAAAAAAAAAAAAAAAAAAAATCAGTTGCATTTCTGTATACTAACAATGAACAATCTGAAAAGGAAATTACAAAAATTTTAAAAAGCCCTGACTCCAGTATCCCAAGTGGCTCCATCCTCTCCAAGACGCCTTGGGCACTGGGGAGAATCAGGCCAGGCCCTGAGCCCAGGCCCCCAAGCCCCATCTTAATGGCCCACTCCCCAGCTCATATCCCACTCCCTGGCTGATCACAGCCAACCTTCTCCACCGAGGCACTGGACTGAAACAACATATTCTTCTGCAATTCTGCTTTTCTTGTTTCATCCTCTTTGTAAATGGACTGTTTGCTGTGGATCTTGCCTGGCTGCATGGATGTGTCAGCAGCACTGGAAGGTTTCTGGAAAGAAAGATGGGCACCCAAGTCACCATGAGGGTGTTTCCCTTCCCCATGGGGGACCAGAGACCAGAGGAAGATGACAAAGAGCGACCCTCCCAAGGCCCCGCAGTAGGCACACTGCCCTGGAAAAAGCAGCACTCAGTGGATCCCGGGAAACCTCCACTTTAAATTCCCAGCAGTTCTGCTAGAGCAAAATTGGGGCAGAGACTTGAGTTTGCCTTTGGGGAAGACCCTTCCTTTGTCCTGGAAGAGACCATCCTGGTTAAAAATGAGGATAAAGGTCGGGCATGGTGGTTCACACCTGTAATCCCACCACTTTGGGAGGCCGAGGCGGGCAGATAAGAGTAACTCCTCCTTCTCTTTCTCCCTATTCGCCGCAAAATAGAACTGTCAGCCATTCTTGGAAGGGCTGGTCCTGGGGCAGAGATGAGGCTCAGAGGAGGAGGAAAGTGGTTTGTCTGTATCTGGGTCTCAGACTCTTGCAGCCTGGTCTCCGAGCAGGTGAGGCCCCCATGGCTCCCTCTGCACCTGGGCCAAGGTCAGGTGACTTGCGCTTGAGGACTGAGAATGCAGTCCAGGATCTAACTTCCAATTTTAGGTTTTCAGGGTTGTGTTCTCTTTGGTTTCTGCCTTTCACTTTCTCATCTGTCCAATGAGGATAATTACAGAAACTAACCACCTACGTAACCAAGCTCCCCACCCCCTCCAGAACAAGTTGCCATTATTCCTCCTGCTTCCCAGGGTGCTCCCCACCTTCCCTGCCCCACAGGATTCTGGTTCACAGCTGAGAGAAGGGTGGGAGGAGTGTGTGCTTCTGTTAACATACCCTCTTGGGCTGCAAGGGCAAGGGACTCCTAGAGGCGTTGAAGTTGAAGATGGGCTTGAGTGTGCCGGTGTTCCAGAAGAGGATGTCCCCACTGTAGGAGGAGGTCCCGAGGAACTGGTTCTGGTACTTGGCCATGCTCAGGATGTCCTCCGTGTGGTAGGTCTGCCAGTGGTAGCATAAGAGCACCGGCTTGGTCTTGTGGAACCTGTGCACATGGCCAGAGGCAGGAGGGCTGAGAGCTCAGCCTTTAATGCTCCATCCACTGGGGAAGCACTGGAGCCTTGAGGATTCTGGGAGCCAACTCAGAGGAGGATACTCCTAGGTGTCAGGGCTAGGCTGAGGCCATGTCCCATTGACCTCATTTACTAAGCGTTTACTACGTGCCTTCTGCAAAGGCCCTGTCGTAGGGGCTTTACATAAACTAATCCTACGGATAATGAATGCGTAACATACCCCCAGTCAGACAACTAGGTAAGGATTAAGGTTTAAAGGGGGGGGAAACAGTGGCCTTACAGAGGTCCCTAAAAAGAAAGGGATCTTGAACATAGTGTTCCTTCTGCCTGGAATGCTCATCCTATCCTAAAGACTTCACAGAGACCCTTCCTTCTCACGCTTCAGATTGCACTCCAGCCACCATACCTTCACCAAGACTTTCCTGACCACTGCCCCCAAGAAGAAATCAGGTTTCCACGCATTCAACCCTCATAGAAACCCCTTCTTTTCCATGGCACTTAATATACTTTATAATTATAAATGAAAGTATTAATATTTGATTAGTACCTGCCTTCTTGATATAGACTGAACATTCATATTCTCCAAAAATTTATGTTAAAACCTAATCCTCAATGTGAGAGTATTCACAGGTGTGGCCTTTGGAAGGTTATTAGGATAGACGGGCAAAACCCTCACAAATGGAATCAGTGCCTTTATAAAAGAGGTCCTAGGCTAGGCATGGCGGCTCATGCCTATAATCCCAGCACTTTGAGGGGCCAAGGAAGGAGAATTGTTTGAGGCCAGGAGTTCAAGACCAGCCTGGGCAACAGAGCAAGACCACATCTCTACAAAAAAAAATTTTAATTAGCCAGGCATAGTGACACACACTTGTAGTCCTAGCTATTCAGGAGGCTGAGGCAGACGGATCACTTGAGCCCAGGAGTTCAAGGCTGCAGTGAGCTGTAATTATGCCACCACACTCCAGCCTGGGCAATAGAGCAAGATCCTGTCTCTTAAAAAAATAAAACAAAAATAAGAGGCTCAAAGAGATCCCTTGTCCTCTTTACCATGTAAGAAAATGGCCATCTATGAACCAGGAAGTGGCCCTCAGCAGTCACTGAATTTGCCAGTGCTTTGATCTAAGAATTTCCTTCAGAACTGTAAGAAATAATTTTCTGTTGTTATAAGCCACCTATTCTATGGTATTCTGTTATAACAGCCTGAGTGAACGAAGACAGAAATTGGTACCAGGGGTGGGGTGCTATGGTAACAAATACCTAAAAATGTCAGAAGTGGTTTTAGAACCAGGTAATGTCAGCTAGGCAGGGTGGCTCACGCCTGTAATCCCAGCACTTTGGGAACTGAGACCGGTGGATCACTTGAGGCCAGGAGTTCAAGACCAGCTTGGCCAACATGACGAAACCCTGTCTCTACTAAAAATACAAAACATTAGCCAGCTGTGGTGGCACACACTTATAATCCCAGCTACCTGGGAGGCTGAAGCACGAGAATCACTTGAACCTGGGAGGTGGAGGTTGTAGTGAGCCAAGACTGCACTACTGCACTCCAGCCTGGGCCATAAAGCAAGACTCTGTCTTTAAAAAAAAAAAAAAAAAAAAAAAAAAAAAAAGTAGGTAATAGGTAGAGGATGGAAGGTCCATGCTAGAAAAAGCCTGCATTGCTACGCATAGACCATTAAGGGTGATTTCAGTGAGGGCCTAGAAAGAAAAGAGGACAGATGCAGAGAAAGCCTCAGTATTCTTAGAGAATACCTAAGTAATCCTGAACAGAATTTTAGTAGAAATATGGATGTTAAAGACCATTCTGGTGAAGTCTTGACAGAAATGAGAAACATGTTATTGGAAACTAGAGGAAAGGTCCTACTTGTTACAAAATGGCAAAGAACTTGGCTGAATCATATTTGTGTTCTAGTGTTTTGAGGCAGGTAGAACTTGCAAGATAAGAAATTGGATATTTCACTGAAGAAATTTCTATGTAACATAATGAAGGAGTTGCCTGATTCCTCCTAACAACTTATAATAAAATGCAACAAGAGAGAAATGGTTTAAAAACCAAACTGTTAATCAAAAAGGAAGCAGAATCCAGGAGCACATGCCTGTAACCCAGTACTTTGGGAGGCCAAGACAGGAGGATTGCTTGAAGCCAGGAGTTTAAGACCAGCTTGGGTAACATAGCAAGACCCCATATCTATAAAAAAAATTTTTTAATTAGCCAGGCATGGTGGTATGTGCCTGTAGTCCTAGCTACCCTGGAGGCTGGGGTGGGAGGAGCTGAGGCTGCTGTGAGCTATAACCGCATGACTACACTCCAGCCTGGGTGACAGGGTGAGACCCCGTGTCTTGGGGGAAAAAAAAAAAAAAAGGAAGCAGAACTTAAAAGATTCATCCTATCTATATAGAAAGGAATGAGAAAGCCTGTTCAGAATAGAACATTGATATGGTTTGGCTCTGTGTCCCCACCCAAACCTCATCTTGAATTGTAATCCCTATATGTCGAGGGAGGGACCTGGTAGGAGGTGAATGGATCATGGGGGCAGTTTCCCTCATGCTGTTCTCATGATAGTGAGTGAGTTCTCACAAGATCTGATGGTTTAAAAGTGGCAGTTTCCCTTGCACTCTCTCCTGCCACCATGTAAGATGTGCCTTGCTTCCCCTTCACTATGATTGTAAGTCTCCTGAGGCCCCTTCCTAGCCATGCAGAACTGAGTCAATTAAACCTTTTTTCTTCATAAATTACCCAGTCTCAGGCATTCTTTATAGCAGTGTGAAAACAAACTAATACAATCATTAAAGACAATAGCCAAGCACTGTTTGATGAGATTAGTATGGATCAGCCAACCCAACAGAAGCCAGTGCTATTCTCCAAGACAATGAAAGAATGACCCTGAAGGCAATTCAGAGATCATTAGGACTGTCCCTCCCATCACCAGCCCAGAGTACAAGGGCCCTGGGGGCAGAATGGTTTCAAGGGAATGGCCACCAGTGCACATGGGACCACAGTACACTTTACCATCATCGCCTAACTTCACAGGATCCATTCTTCATGCTCCTTGACCACTCTAGGTGTGGCTCCTGTGGACCATGGTACAGCATGGGTTGCACTCAGCAGAGCTGGGAGGACACGGCTGCCTCCACTGCCTAGATTTCAAAGGACAGGGCCTCCCAGCAGAGCCACAGCCTTGGAATTGCAGCCCCACAGGGCCAGGGGGCTCATGCAAGGAAGTGCCACAGGGGCAGGGCCCAGGCATAGAGCCACCAGGGGGGCAAGGCTCCCCAAATCTGTAGGTGTAGGGCTGCCCAGAGTCTTAGGGTTCTGATCACCTGCCTGGCAAAGCTGCAGGGGCAGAACTGCCACCCCAGCAGGCCTGAAGGGCAGGGCAGCAAGCCGAAGAGGATTATCTTTGAGATTTAAGGTCTACTAGTATTTGCCCCGATGGATTTTTTACTTGCTCAGGACCTGTCCCTCCTTTCTCCTTTCCTATCTCTCCCTTGTATCTATCCTATGCCTGTCCCACCATTCTATTTTGGAAGTACGTAACATGTTAGTATCACAGGTTCACAGCTAGAGGGGAATTCGCTTCAGAATGAATTGTACCTTGAGACTCACCCATATTTTATTTAGGTGATATTTAGATGATATTTTGGACTTAGACATTAAAGTTGATACTGGAACAAGTTAAGACTTCGGGGGCTACTGGGATTAAATGAATATATTTTGCATGAGAGAAGGACATGAATTTTGGGAAGTCAGGGATGGAATGCCATAGATTGAATTTTGGTCCCAAAATTCATATATTGAAACCTAATCCCCAAGGTGAGCATATTTGGAGGTGGGGCCTTGGGAGGTGATGAGGTCATGAAAATGGAGCCCTCATGAATGGGATTAGTGCCCTTATAAAGGACGCCCCAGAGAGATTTCTTACCCCTTCCACCATGTAAGCTTACAGTAAGAAGACAGCTGTCTATGAATCAGGAAGTGGGCCCTCACCAGGCAGCAAATCTGCTGATGCCTTGTCTGGAACTTCCCTATCTCCAGAACTCTGATAAATAAATTTATGTTGTTTATAAGCAACTCAGTCTATGATATTCTGTTACAGCAGCCCGAATGGACTAAGACATTCCCCCACTGAACTAGATACTCCAAAAGGATAAAGACTCCAACATTCTTGTTTATACCCATCCCAGGCACCTAGCAAAAGGCCAAGAATATATTAGCCTCAATGAATAATGAATGAATGGATGGATGAGCAGATGAAGCAACAGTCATTAACCACCACTAACTTCCTGCATGGTGTTCCAACCACCAGGAAAGCTCGGAATGGAGGAACCCATCTGAAGAGAGAACACGCAGCTACTGGGACCTACTCACCATGCATACTTTCTACTCACAGAAAATGCGTGATTCTCTTACTCCATCCTGTCACATAGAACACTTTGTTCATATGGATAATCCCACTAATCTGTTGAAAATAAAAGAAAACAGAATTAGAAAACTTCTCAGAGAAAATGGCTCTGGGCCCTAAATGCCTTCCTAAAGGTGCCAAGCAAGAAGTCAAACCTCTCAATGATGATGAGAATTGCCTACAGTTGATACCACCATGTATTTTTCATCATGCTCTCACATCCTATTCCCTCATTTGATGGACTTAGGGTAGGCAGATAGGATAGGCATCCATGTCCATTTTTCAGAGAGAATAGCTGGGAAATGGGCAAGTGACCTGGCTAAGGTCAAGTCATTACTGAGTGATAGGATCTGGAGCAGTACTCAACCCCTGGCATCTTGGCTAAGTACACTTTCTTTTCTTTTCTTTTCTTTTTTTTTAAGATGGAGTTTCACTCTTGCAGCCCAGGCTGGAGTGCAATGGCGCGATCTCGGCTCACTGCAGCTTCCACCTCCCAGTTTGTCCTGCCTCAGCTTCCCGAGTAGCTGGGATTACAGGCAGCCACCACCATGCCTGGCTTTTTTTTTTTTTGTATTTTCAGTAGAGATGGGGGTTTCACCATATTAGCCAGGCTGGTCTCGAACTCCTGGCTTCAGGTGATCCCCCTGCCTCGACCTCCCAAAGTGCTGAGATTACAGGCATGAGCCACTGCCTGGCCAGCTAAGTACACATTCTGAGTTGGTTAAAAGTCTGTGTCACAAAAGTTAGGGTGGAACTGCTGGCTTTGTCCTATGCCACTCCCATGGACTGGCCCTATAATAATACTGTCAGGCATTTCCCAAATAGGGGTGACCATGGGTGGCTGTGAATTAACTGATCCCACTGCTAGAAATGCAATCCAAAGCTCCAGTATGAGGAATGAGAAGTGCTAGCAAATTTAAAGAGCAACAGTAGCTAACCTTAGTGGAAACCCATTAGTCCAGGCACTGTTAGCTGTCTTCATTTCATGCCTGAGACACAGAGGCTCCGGGAGGTTTGAAGCCAGGCCACCTGACTATGATGAACACCCTTTCAGAGAGGTCCAAAAATAGTGCATCCCAGGGTCACAAGAGCTGTGCTTTGCTTCCCAAGAGGCTGTCCCTGGCTCTAGTTAACAAGTAAGACTGACCTCCAGCTGGTCCGGATTGGGAAAGGTCAACAGGCATTTGCCAATGTTGTAGTTCCACATCTTCATTGTGCCATCCCGCAAACCTGTGAGCAGGCACCGCTCTGACTCATCCAGGGCCATGGCAGTCAGCTCCACGTGCTGGCCCCCAGACACAGAGAACTCCATCGTCTTCCTGCCCGTCACGACCTCCCACACACTCACGGTGCCGCGCAGGCAGCCACTCACCACCTGTGGAGAGCACACAGCTGGGGGCTGCTGGAGAGGCTGGGGACTCCACTCCCAAGGGTGGTCTCTAGCCTGCCTTGGCCCCTCCCCTCCACCCACTGAAAAAACAGACGTTCAGGGCCCCCTGCTATAGCATAAGCCACTCTTGAAAACAGGACCTCCTCTGCCCTGTATCACAGGGCAGTGCAAACTGGAACATTTGGTGAAGACCTGTTAACTCAGAAATGGCACTTACCAGGATCTAGCCAAAGAAAATAATCCCTATGTGGAAAAGACATTACTGAAGCAACATTAATCGTGACCACCCCGTCAAAAAAATAAGAAATAAACTAACTGCTCCTAAGTAGGGAAATGTTGAGAATAAGGATGGTCATGCCACTCAATGAAACATTTTGCCACCATGACCATTGTTATAATGCAAGAATAGCAGGTGAGGCCAGGTGCAGTGGCTCATGCATGTAATCCTAAAACTTTGGGAGGCCGAGGTGGGTGGATCACTTGAGGTCAGAAGTTTGAGACCAGCCTGGCCAACATGCTGAAACCCTGTCTCTACTAAAAATACAAAAATTAGCCAGGGGTGGTGGTGCATGCCTGTAAGCCCAGCTACTTGGGAGGCTGAGGCAGGAGAATCACTTGAACCCAGGAGGCAGAGGTTGCAGGGAGCCAAGATCCCACTGCACTCCAGCCTGGGCAACAGAGCAAGACCCTGGCAAAAAAAAAAAAAAAAAAAAGTACCGGTGAGGTGGTTTTGGACCAACCCTCCCTAATGAGAACATCTAGAAAAGCTGAGAAATTTTTTTTTTTTTTTTTGAGACGGAGTCTCGCTCTGTCGCCCAGGCTGGAGTGCAGTGGCCAGATCTCAGCTCACTGCAAGCTCCGCCTCCCAGGTTTACGCCATTCTCCTGCCTCAGCCTCCCAAGTAGCTGGGACTACAGGCGTCCGCCACCTCGCCCGGCTAGTTTTTTGTATTTTTTTTTAGTAGAGATAGGGTTTCACCGTGTTAGCCAGCGTGGGTTTCACCGTGTTAGCCAGGGTGGTCTCGATGCCCTGACCTCGTGATCTGCCCGTCTTGGCCTCCCAAAGTGCTGGGATTACAGGCTTGAGCCACCGCGCCCGGCCTTTTTTTTTAATTCTAAAGAAACTTTTTTAAGTTACTGAAGAGCCTAAGCCCTAAGGCAGTGAGAGATGGTGGTGGCAGGAGCCAGGATGGGAGAGAAGCCCAGAATGGGGGGCTCCAGGCTTGTACACCCAATGCAGCGCCCCTGTCCACAGCCTGGGCCAGACAAGAGGCCCCAGTGGGTGGGAGTGAGCAGAGGGCCTCAGGCAGCAGCCCCTCCTGTCCTCACACCTCAGAAGCAACTCCTCATGCCCAGCTGCCCTGTCCAACCCAGAGACTCCACGCAGGACCAAGGTGCTGCCTGCGCCTGGGCCTCCCTCCCTTCCTACAATGAACAAAGCCAAGTTATGGCTTCCCTGGAAAGAGATGCCCAAGAACAGCACCCACCCTGGGAACCTAGGAAAGCACCCCACAACTAGCCCTCCGTCTCACACTCCATGGAAAGAAGGCCCGGTCCAGAGCCGACCCAAGGCGCTCAGCCAAGGGCCTGAGGCTCAGGGGAGTTAGGCGAGCCCATGGCTAATGGATAGAGCTCCGAGCTGATCCCATGCCAGCCCATCTGCAGAGCTGCTTTCTGTGTCTATCCCACTGCCCAGCACCACCATCAAGGCTGTGAGAGTTCCCAGTGTGCCATGGGAGCTGACTACAGACCCAGGCACACAGGGAGGTCTGGTCCTCTCCTGTGTCACCTGGTGTTCCTACCAGCCTCAGAGGTGAGCCCTGGGCCACTCACCTGCTTAAAGATCTTGCTGTAGAGGACAGCACACAGGGGTGAGCAGTGAGTGGGCCTCTTCCTTGCTTTGATAGGCCCCTGGGCCTCTAAGTACCCTTTTAGGATCCCAATCTGTAGGTGAGGAAAGGGCAGAGAGCTCGTCTGTCACAAGGGCCCTGCTCACAATGATGGGCCGCCGGGAAAAACTTCCAATAAATCACAACATCAAGACATCCTGACCACACGCAGGCCTGATTCCAGCAAGACTCCAGGTTCCTCAGCAGGCCTGCAGATACCCCCACCCTACTCCATGGCTCCCGCTCCCCGGGACTGAGCCTCCCAAACCCTAGTGTTCCTAGAACCCCAAATTCCAAGTCCAAGGTCCCTTTCACTTTATAACTTCTGAGAAGCTGAAGCCTTGATCAGATGTTCCCTCCAGGAAGCCCTCCCTGCCTCCCCCTTGCTAAGGACTCCTCTGTGTTCCAGAAAGCACTTAGCACACAACTCTACCATAACACACAGCACTTTCTACTGAAATTATCTGTTTGTCTTCTACCCTGTTGGTTCCTAGAGAGATGGGACAGTATCTTTGTCATATATTCTCAGTTCATGACAAAAGGCAGGGGGTGGATAAGGTTTGGTGATCTGAAATGAACTTCAAAGGCCTATTTAATTCAACAAATGCTGATCACCTGTCTGGCACTCAGCAAGGAGATAAAGGAACCCATGACCTTCCTTCTCAAGAAAACTGCTGTCTATGGGAGAGCTAGCCAAGTGCATAAAGATGACAAATGTGTCACCAGCCAGGGTGGTTCAGCCCACAGAGCATGGGAGGCCTTTGTGGAGCTCAAGCACAGTGGCCTCCACGTCTCCTTTCTGGACTTCTGCTCCCATCTATGGGCTGTGGCTCAGCCTTGCAGCTCCCCAAGCCTCCATCTTATTGTAGGCCCCCTTATCCCCATCCTCCACAGGAAGCCCCTCGTGCTTGTCCCAATCTTTCCTGTCCTCCAGGGTCAGTACAGACCTCGCAGGGGTTCCAGCTGAGTCCTGAGTCACAAATGGCCTGCCTCTCTGTGACTCAGTTTCCCCCAGGGTCTCTCCTGCAGAGACGCTGCTCAGATGCGGCCCCTGTTTCCCAGAGTTCATGACTTAGCAGGAAAAACAGTCACGTAATAGTGACAGGACAGAGTTATGAGGCTCGTGACTGAGAGAAGGAACGGGGCCAAGAAAACATGGAAGAAGGGCTCCTAACAGGCCTGAGGTTCAGGGTGGCTCCCAGAGGAAGAAGCTGAGTGGGGACAGAGCAGACAGCAGCAGCAGCTGCAGAGACAGTGACAGGCTGGGGGCCTAGAAACAGGATTTCAGGAAATCCCAAGACACGGCCCCTCACAGGCCAGGCCACAGAGTCCAGCCACTTCAGCAGTCCCAGGAGGGACAGGACGCGGCCACCCCTTGGGTGTCCCATGGGATTCAGACCCTGGCCCTCTACCTGCAGCCTCGACCCCACTCCCTCCTGGGACAGCACTCACTGAGTAGGTGCTGCAGATGAGGGTATTGTCCTTCTCGAAGAAGTAGGCACTGGTGATGGGGCAGTTTCCCAGGGCCAAAAACTTCCTGCAGAAGGACTGGAGGCATATGTAGTCCAGCATGTCCCACACGCGAATATTCTGGGGGATGGGAAATAGGTAAGAGGCTGAGCATGGGTGCTCGGGGATGTAGCTGGCTCCTGAAGCCTTGGGGGTGCCTCCGGCGGACAAGCCCAGGGCACATCATCCGTCCAAGCACTTCCAACACACACAGATGGTGTTGGCACCGTCACACCCAGCAGCAGAGAGGCCACTCTTGTGCTCAGATAACCCAAGCACACAGTGAGTGAGGGCCGGGCACAGCTCCACCCCCCAGCCTGTCCCCAGGCCTCCACCCTGCTGGAGCAGCTGAATTCACTGGCTGGGCACAAAAGCCAAGCCAGGCAGCACATGCTGGCCCCAGGCCCTCCCTTGCTGCCACTCCAGCCTGGGACACAGTCCGACAGTGGCTACCAACATAGTTGCCACAGTGACCTGCCTGTCCCCAGAGGAGCCCCTCCCATTCCTCCCCGGTGAAGGTGAAGGAACTTTCCCTAGAGGGCTCCACGGAAGTCCTTCCAAGACCCTCACTTCTTGGAGGCATCCTCTGCCCGTGGCTGACTGGGGACCTCAGGGAGCCTGTCCCTGTCCCCATGCCCCCAGACTCAGACCCTTCATCAGAGGCGATGATCCCAGCTCCCAGGGCTTCTGGGAAAATTCCAGACAGGAGGGTGTGTGGATATGTTGGAGAGGGTGGTCTAGGTGACCCTGAGGGCCCCGACAATTCATCTCCAGAGTCCCAGAAAACATAACCTGTCCCCTAAAGGAGGGCCCCAAGCACTGCAGGACCACAGCCCAGCAGACGGGGCAGTATCCTGAGCCTACAGCTGCAGAGGAGCACAGTGGCAGGTCCCCAGTGGGAGCCCTGGCATGTGGGAAAGGCCAAGCCCGGGCCCTGATGACCAGGCAGCTGAGGAGGGGTCACTAGAGCAGCTGAGAGGTGAAGATCGAGGGCAGGGCAGCACAGGCGAATGGCTGCCATGCATTGCACAACTCCCCTGCGCCAGATGCTGCACTGCTGTTTTGCTGCTGGTTCTCTAAACTACTCAACAGCCCATTCTATGGATGGGGAGACTGAGGCTCAGAAAAGGGAAGGACTTGCCAGGGTCACAAAGTAAGAAGCCAGGCTGGGCTACCTGGGAACCCAGCTCTGGGGACATGCTCAGAGGCCCACAGCCACCCTCATCTTCCTTCCACCTGGGGTCCCCCCGCTAGGCCTTTGGCCAGATGTGGGGCCGTGGGCAGGGAGGTCATGCCATTCCTCTGGCTAATGTGTTTCCCTGAGGAACAGAAGGAGTTGGGTGGACTGTCGGGGCGGACCTTGTCCTTGGAGACACTGATGAGGATGCTGCTGTTCCTGCTGTCCACGAGGATGTGTGTCACTGAGGTCTGGTGTCCCTTCATCAGCCACACGGGCCTCTTTGAGACAAAGGGGTTCCACAGGCGGATGAAGGCATCGTAGCCACGAGTCACTGGGGTCAAGACGTGGGTGTCAGTCCCAGGGGCCTCCACTGGGGACCTTCACCCACTGGTGAAGGTGGTGCCCAGAAGTGGGGACAAGAGCAGCAGGATCAGAAGCTGCGCAGCCCTCTCCTGAGCTCTGGTGGTCCCCCCATCCCCAGCAGCCCTCCCTCCAGCAGCTTCTGAGTGACATGAAGATGACTTACCCAGGAAGTTCCTCTCTGGGCAGTAATCAAAGCAAAGAATCCCTTTCCTTACATGCAGCACTGACAACCTACAATATCAAAGGAGTGAGGGCTGCAGGGCCGGGAGCAGTGGCCCTAAGAGAGCCTCTGAGACAGCCTGGGGTTGGAGGAGCTGGAGGCAGAGCCTCCCAGGAGGTCTAGGGAGGAGTCACTACCTCTCCATTCTAGGAGAGGAGCAGCCCCAGAGACCACCCAGCATTCCCTCTGCCGCCAAGTCAGGGCTCAGCACCACAGGAAAAGCAGCAGCCCGGTCCCGACCCCAAACCAACAGCCCACAGGGCAGATGCCACTTGCCAGGTATAGACGGCTCCCAGGCAGGAGCTACTCCTGACATTTGTGAAGCATCTGGCATCATGCCAAGGGCAAGTTTGATTTTCACATCAACTGTACTGGGACAGGCATCTTCCCATCCATGATACAAATCAAGAAAAAAGCCAGGCAGGGCCACGCTTGCCTTCCCCTAGCCTTCTCCCTGAAGCAGGCCATAGAACACTGATTTCATTGGTGCCCACTCTATATCTATACCTGGGGGAAAGGAATGTCCCTTTTTTTTATTTGTTTTTTTGAGACGGAGTCTCATTCTGTCGCCCAGGCTAGAGTGCAGTGGTGCGATCTCGGCTCACTGCAACGTCCGCCTCCCGGGTTCAAGTGATTCTCCTGCCTCAGCCTCCCGAGTGGCTGGGATTACAGGTGTCTGCCAGCATGCCTGCCTAATTTTTGTATTTTTAGTAGAGATGGGCTTTCACCATGTTGGCCAGGCTGGTCTGGAACTCCTGATCTCAGGTGAGCTGCCCACCATGGCCTCCCAAAGTGCTGCGGTTACAGGCATGAGCCACTCAACCCAGCCAGAATGTCCTTATTTCTGAAGACACAGGGACACAGAGGGGGATCTGGACAAACAGTTTACTGCCATCAGATGGTACTAGTCCAATCATCCTGCATGACTGTCCATTCTTCATCAAACTTCGTATAAAAATACACAGGTCTCCCTGTCTCTTTGGTTTTTTTCCCAGAAGGCTCCCATGTCACATGAAACTTAAATGTGCATGCTTTTCTCTTGTTCATCTGCCTTTTGTTATCAGGGTCTCAGCCATAAACCTTGCAATGGGTGAAGAAAAAATATTACTCCACCCACACAGGGGTCAGGATTCAGACCTAGGGTGGACATGGCAGGCGGTGACAGGAAGTTCAGTAAGCAGTGATCCAGGAGAGGAGAGGCTCATCAGGGCCAGGTGAGGCTCAGAGGGCCAGAGAGGCCCAGACAGGAGTTCCAGGAAGGCCAGGACCCCGCAGCCCTCACAGGCCTGAGAGCCCCAGATGCTCTATGCCTATGCCCATGCCCATGCCTCTCATCCAGAACATTCTGCCCCACCAGCTCCTTCTACTACACTCTTCAAAACCCCATTCTGGCCGGGCACAGTGGCTCATGCCTATAATCCCAGCACTTTGGGAGGCCAAGGCGGCCGGATCACCTGAGGTCAGAAGTTCCAGACCAGCCTGGCCAACATGGTAAAACCTCGTCTCTACTAAAAATACAAAAATTAGCCAGGCATGCTAGTATGTGCCTGTAATTCCAGTTACTCGGGAGGTTGAGGCAGGAGAATCGCCTTGACCTGGGAGGTGGAGGTTGCAGTGAGCCAAGATTGCACCACTGCACTCCAGCCTGGGCGACAGAGAAAGACTCAGTACCCCCTGCCCCCACCCCGCAAAAAAAAACAAAAAACAAAACAAAAAAAAACTCTATTCAGGTGTGGTGGCTCACACCTGTAATTCCAGCACTTTAGGAGGCCGAGGGAGGAGGACTGCTTGAGCCCAGGAGTTCAAGACCAGCCTGAGCAACATAGTGAGCGCATGCCTCTACAAAAAATAAATTAGCTGGGCTTGGTGGCACGCACCTGTAGTCCCAAATACTTGCAAGGCTGAGGTGAGAGGATTGCTAGAACCCAGGAGGTTGAGGTTGCAGTAAGCTGTGATCATGCCACTGCACTCTAGCCTGGGGGACAGGGCAAGAACCTGTCCACGAAAAACACAAAAAGACTCCATTCAGGCCAGACACAGTGGCTCATGCCTGTAATCCCAGCACTTTGGCAAGCCGAGGCAGGAGGATCCCTTGAGGTCAGGAGTTCAAGACCAGCCTGAGCAACACAGCCAGATCCCATCTATACAAAAAAATCAAAAATTAGCTGGGCGTGATGGCACACCTGCAGTCCCAGCTACTTATAAAGGTGAGGCAGGAGGATCGCTTGAGCCTGGGAGTTTGAGGTTACAGTGAGCTCCAGCTTGGGTGACAAAACAAGATCCTGCCTCAGGAAAAAAAAAAAAAAAAAACAAAAAAAACTCCATTCAAAGGCATCTGTAATAGGGCCCCTGGCCCTCTGACACAGCATGCCCTCCACTTCACTGAACTGACCCCTCACCCGGCTCCTCCACCACTCCCGGGGGACCTAAGCCAGGTGCCTGGGCGTCAACCTGGACATCATGGCCCCCATTATCCAGCCTGGCCCCAAGTCCTCCTTACCCATTTCCCTCTGCTCCCATGACCGCTGCTAGCCTAGGCCCCTGACTTTGCCGTAGCAGCCTCCCAGCCAGTTCCTTCATCTCCAGCCTTGCTCCCCTTTAAATCATCTCTCCAGAGCCACAAGGATTCCTCTAAAATCAAAGCTTCAAAGAGAACAGATGGCAGTACACACATTTCATTTATTGCCAAACCAGATATTCCTCCCTCCACAAGTAAATGTGCTGCCGAAAAATGTTCTGGAAGAATGGTCACCAGAATGTTAGTAGAAATTATTTCAGGCCAATTCACATATTCATCAACAAAGATTTCCTGGCTCCTACTCCCGCCAGGATTACCAAGGGCACAGACATGAGGCTTCTGCCATAGGGGGTTTTCCTTCTAGAGGGAAACAGCAGGAGTAAGTGGACACACCACAGGGAGACGGACATTTACAAATCATGGCAAGTCCTGCAAGGGACATAAGCACATGGCTTTGACAGAGGACAACAGAAGGAGGCTCACTTCTGCCGGCCTCTCTGAGTAGGGTCCAGGGCTGCGGAGACCTGAAGGGTGAGAAGGAGTCGGTCCCAGGGAGCCCAGGGGAGGGGTGAGGCTTCAGTTGGAGGGAGCAGCCTGTGCAAGGCTGGTGTGGTGGGCACCAGGTGGGCCAGGAGGAGAGGGCATGAGAGGACATGGGAGAGGCGGGCAGGGCCGGATCCACAGCCCTGGCCAGGAGCCGCTGAAGGCTCCATACAGGGCCCTGCCTGGATCAGATCTGTCGACGGCTGCGGTTCAGGGAACGTGGCCTGAGGGGACGCAGCGAGGCTGCTAAGAGGGCCGCGGCAAGCAGTTCAGGTGGGATATGACGGTGGCTTCAACTAGGTGGTGGTGGCAGAAGTGAAGGAAGAGGGGACAGTGGGGGAGACTTCAGGGGTCAGTCCACACACTCAGCACCAGCTCCTGCCACCACACCCGCTCCATCAGATTTGCTCCTGGCTCGAACCATCTGAGAACCCGTGTGAGGCTGGCTGCAGGGAAGCCAGACCCTCAGGCCCATGCTGCCTTGGAGGCTGAGGCTGACTCCATAGGCAGAGGTTGGGGTGCCAATGCCAGGCCCCACCCGCAGAGGCTATGCCCTAAGATGGCATTGCCAAAACGGGAGACCAGCAAGTGGTCAATGGTGCCACCTGCCGGCCTGTACATTGCACTGCATGCAGCCAAGAATGCATGGGTGTGCCACCACTCTCAGCTAATTTTTAAATTTTTTGTATAGATGGGATCTTGCTGTGTTGCCCAGGCCAGTCTTGAACTCCTGGCCTCAAGGGATCCACCTGCCTTGGCCTCCCTAAGTGCTAGGATTGCAGGCGTGAGCCACCGTGTCTGGCCCAAATGGAGTCTTTTGTCTTTTCTGAAGACAGGGTCTTAAGAGCTCTATCACCCAGGCTGAAGGAAGGGAGCATGTGTCTCTGTGTTTGTGTAAATATATTCTCTACCCTACCCCAAAAATACATCCCCAATCCCTTCATCCTATAACACAGCCCAGCTCCAGACCACCATCCTATACAGCCTCAACTATTGCAGTAGCCTCTTCACTGGCGTCCCCACTGCCACCTCTGCCCATGGACACTCTACCTGCAACATATAAGTCAGACCACACTAGTTCTCTGCCCAAAACCATCCCAGAACCGCGCTTATATCTACTTCTGAATATTGTAAGAAGATACTCTGAGGTACTTAGGGAAATATTAATGTGGACTAACTACTAAGTGATATGGAAGAATTAATACTATTTTATCTATTTTTGTGTGTGTTTGAAACTTTTTATAATGAAAATATTAATTTAAAATTAATTAATTTAAAAAACAAGGCTGGGCACAGTGGCTCACGCCTGTAATCCCAGCACTTTGGGAGGCCAAGGCGGGTGAATCACAAGATCAAGAGATCAAGACCACCCCAAATGGTGAAGCCCCGTCTCTACTAAATATACAAATATTAGCCGGGTATGATGGCACGTGCTTGTAATCCCAGTTACTCAGGAGGCTGAGGCAGGAGAATCTCTTGAACCCGGAGGTGGAGATTGCAGTGAGCTGAGATCACACCACCGCACTGCAGCCTGGGTGTCGCAGCAAGACTCTGTCTCAATCTGTCAATCAATTACAAGAGCATACCACAGACAGCAGAGCTGTGCAAAGGCCCTGGGGCAGGAGCATGCCTGAGCCTGAAGGAGGCCAGTGGAGCTGAGTGGGCAGGTGGAGGCAGTGAGGTCAGGAAGGCAGCAGGCCCAGCCCACGGAAGCCCTCCTGGCCCTGGTGAGGTGACCCCCTGATATCCTCCTGCCATCAGGACTCAATAAAACAAGATCTGAATGAAACACATATCCACCAAGCTTGTCCAGCTCACGGCCCACGGGCCTCATGCAACCCAGGACAGCTCTGAATGTGGCCCAACACAAATTCATAAACTTTCTTATAACATTATGAGATTTTTTTGTGATTTTTATTTAGCTCATCAGTTATTGTTAGTGTTAGTGTATTTTATGTGTGACTCAAGACAATTCTTCTTCCAGTGTGACCCAGGGAAGCCAAAAGATTGGACACCCCTGATATACACTAAGTGATATCACCACCAGTGCAGATAGATAGCCTCAGGAAACAACTCCAAGCAAACTCCCACCACTAGGCCCCATTCAAAGCACTGAACCCAAGACTGAAACTTCCCCTTCACATCAGACATTCCCAGAGGCCCCCTTTTCCGGCCTGCAGGGAGGTCCAGGACTTGTCTAGAAATGCACACAGTGCACTGTTTGGTTAAAAAGGCCAGGCACGGTGGCTCACGCCTGTAATCCCAGCACTTTGGGAAGCCGAGGTGGGTGGATCACAAAGTCAAGAGATTGAGACCATCCTGGCCAACATGGTGAAACCCCGTATCTACCAAAAATACAAAAATTAGCTGGGCATGGGGGCGCACGCCTGTAGTCCCAGCTACTAAGGAGGCTGAGACAGGAGAATCGATTGAACCCAGGAGGCGGAGGTTACAGTGAGCTGAGATTGTGACACTGCACTCCAGCCTGGTGACAGAGCAAGACTCCGTCTCAAAAACAAAAGAAAAAAAGGCACTGGACATATAATGAGGTCCAAGATAAAACTCCAGCTCAAGTGTCTGCTCTAAGACAGTCACTTCCCCTCCCTAAGCTTCGGGTTTCC
Source organism: Chlorocebus sabaeus (assembly GCF_047675955.1). Classification (NCBI taxonomy): domain Eukaryota; kingdom Metazoa; phylum Chordata; class Mammalia; order Primates; family Cercopithecidae; genus Chlorocebus; species Chlorocebus sabaeus. Next base: position 38,935,738 of record NC_132905.1, on the reverse strand, counting down.
CATCTGTAAAATGAGGAGTTGGACTAAATTAGCTTTATCATCTCAGGATTGAAATTTCCCCTGAAAAACAACCAGGACAGAAAGGGACAGACAGGGGTCTAAATGGCCCTCGGTCTCTGCCCCAACCCAACCCTGGCCTCACCCAGTCTTTCCCCAGTACAGGCCTCAAATCTCCTGCTGTTCCCCAAAAAAGACTCTCCTGGGGCTCATTCTTCAGACTGTGCAGGAGCAAAATGTCACAGCCCCAAAGGCTCAAGGAAAAATCTAGGGGCCAGAGGAAAACTACAGGGGCAAGAGCAACCCAGCAGGAAGACTCCGCCAGAGAACATACCTGCCAGTTGATCTACCATAAACTGCACAGTAGAAGCCACACAGTAAAAGAACAGAAGTAGGCCAGGCGCGGTGGCTCACGCCTGTAATCCCAGCACGTTGGGAGGCCGAGGCAGGCCTATCACCTGAGGTCAGGAATTCGAGACCAGCCTGACCAACATAGAGAAACCCTGTCTCTACTAAAAATGCAAAATTAGCCAGGCGTGGTGGTGCATGCCTGTAATCCCAGCTACTTGGGAGGCTGAGGCAGGAGAATCGCTTGAACTCGGGAGGCGGAGGTTGTGGGAAGCCGAGATCGCACCATTGCACTCTAGCCTGGGCAACAAGAGCGAAACTCCATCACAAACAAACAAACAAAACAAAACAAAACAGAAGTGGTAGCTTCTGATAACTGTGTCAAGGAATGGGGATTGAATAAAGAGGGGGCCCCTCAGGACTCCAACCTTCTTTATAATGTTTTCATTTTTTACATGGACAATGCATTTAATACATTATTTTGTGATTAACTGGTTTTTCTTTTGTTTTTTGTTTTTTTTTTTTGAGACGGAGTCTTGCTCTGTCGCCCAAGCTGGAGTGCAGTGGCGTAATCTCGGCTCACTGCAAGCTCCGCCTCCTGGGTTCACGCCATTCTCCTGCCTCAGCCTCCCAAGTCGCTGGGACTACAGGTGCCCACCACCACGCCCAGCTAATTTTTTTTTTTTTTTTGTATTTTTAGTAGAGATGGCGTTTCACCATGTTAGCCAGGATGGTCTCGATCTCCTGACCTTGTGATCTGCCCGCCTCAGCCTCCCAAAGTGCTGGGATTACAGGCGTAAGCCATCATGCCTGGTGATTAACTGGTTTTTCAAAAGAAAAGAAAAAACCGCACTCTGGGGTAGAGGAATCTAGACTGAAGGAAACAGATTGGAACCATCTGCAAAGAACCAACGCTGCCAGTTACTGAACACATACCACAGAGGATTCCCTCACACAACCCTTGAAGAAGTGAGGTACACGCTTTCATACCCTTTCACAGATGAGGGAACTGAGGGTCACAGAGGAGGAAGTAACTCACAGTCATCCTTTCATTCAGAAAACATTTCACTGACTGCCACTCACTCTGTGCTGGCTTCTATGTTGAGCTTTGCATATAGATCGAGAGATAAAAGAGACTACTGTGTTCTCACTGTGCTGCTGGTGGCGATGCTGGAAAAACTAAACTCCAGAGTCCATACACCAACCACCATCTGCCACTGTCAGCCCCCACAGTCCACTCACCACCCCCCTTCCTTCCAACCCCACTGCCTTAGCCAGGAGAAAAGCACTTCTTACTTGGGTTTTTCAGAGGCTTTGGCTGGCAATACTGTCAGCACCAGAGAGGACTTCTCGATGGCCGAACAGGAGACCACCAGGTTCATCTGGGGGATGAACTTGACCTGCTGACACCAGTTGGGATGGAGAGCCTGGGAAGACAGTAGCAATGGTGGGAGACTCCACCCAAGGACAACTTTCCAGGCCCAGCCCCCAGAACATGACCAGGTATTGGGACTGGAGGCGCCCAGATATCACGGAGTCTAATGCCCTTCTCCTCATGATCACAAAGTGATGTGGCCCCGCAGTCCTGGCCCAGTTCCTAGGACCAGCACTGGCCATCACTTGTCACTGAAAATGTTTAAGAGCACACAAGCGTAGTTTCATTTGAAATCCTGTCAGAGGATGGGGAGGGTCAGGCCCATACTAATCATCTCCCGCGAGGGGAGAAAGGATGAATTCGAGTCTGTCCAGGCCACAGTCAAGTTATCCACACGCAGCCACCTCTACAGATGGGCTGTGCTCCTGGCCCACTGCCACCCTCCATGTTTGTCATACAGTGGAGTGCTCACGGAAGCACAGAGGGCATGAGAATGTTCATTTCGCTGCAACTTGAGCCACAAAAGATGACACGCAGTCGAAGGGGCTGGCTGGGCTCTGAATTCTCTGGCCCCAGCTCTGTGACTTGGACCAGTGCTTGGCCTCCCAATCTAGAGATTTCCCTCTCCGGGACAAGATTGGAAAAGGCAGGTTGGAGAGATTGGCTCATCAAATATTTCTTCAGTGCTTTCTACATGCAAGACCCTGAGCTGGGTTTTACACACACTGTCACCAAGCATCTGTCACAATGAAGGCACTGAATTTAAGACACTTTGGGAGGCCAAGGTAGGTAGACCAGCCTGGGCAACATAGTGAGGCCCCGTCTCAAAAAAAGAATAAAAAGATTAGCTGGGTGTGGTGCTTGTATTCCCAGCTACTCAGGGGCTGAGGTAGGAGGATCAGCCTGGGAGGTCAAGGCAGCAGTGAGCCATGATCGCACCACTGCATGCCAGCTAGGGCAACAGAGTAAGGCCCTGACTCAAAAAAAAAAAAAAAAAAAAAAATAGTGCAGGCCTGTTGGACCACCCAGACCACCCGGAGTGCGTCATTCATTCATTCATTTGTGCAGCAAACGTATTGGGAGCCCATCAAGTGCAGGGTACCATTTTAGGCACTGGAGACAACCGAGAGCACAAAGTCCCTGCCCTCGAGGAGCCATCGATCTCGTGAAGGTGACAGCATGAGGAATCAAAGGTCGGACCACACAAAGCTGGGAGCTGGGAAACACTGCGGTGAAGGGATGAAAGCAGAGGTGGGCACAGGGCTGTCCTAGGATGGCTGGTTGGGACCACAGGAAGTAGATAGGGGGAATACAGGTACCTTCGGGGAGAGCCCTGCAGCCTGAAGGCGCAGCACATGCCGAGGCACAGAGGCGGGAAGGGGCTGAGCGCATTCAGGGAATAGCAGAGGAGCCTGTGCCTCTGCAGGAGAGCAAATGGGGAGAAAGAAGGTTGAAAACAAGCCCAGAGCTTGCAAGCAGGGGCCAGATCACCTCATGTCCTGACGGCCGTGGTAAGGACTTGAGATTATGTTCCAAATGTGATGAGAAGCTACCGGGGTGACTCAACTGTATTTTTAACTCATCATTCCTCTGGCCCTGAATGGAGACAGTGCTGCATGAAGAAAGGAAGTGGGGAACCCAGCTAGAGGCCACTGCAGCCATCCAGGAGCGAGGCAGTGTTGGCCAGGACCAGGGCTTAGCCATAGCGGTGGTGAGAGGGGCATGGCCACACTGAGATGTGGTCTGCAGATGCAGCTGGCAGGATCCAACAGCTGCCACAACTCTTTCCAGAGACCAAACCCCAAGGGCTAAGACTGAACCCAGGGAGTAAATCTACTTTTTGTATTTATTTTGAGTGGTGCGTGTGTACAGATAATTACCATTGTCACAGGCCAAGGAAAGAAACAACTCACCTTCAGCCGGTAGCTTCTATACAAAGCAGACTTCTCATTTAAGAGTTTACGCATGGAAACTTTGATCCAGTGATCTGACAGGGGAAAAAATCAAGGTACACATCAGCAGCTTTCCCCCTTTGCTCAGCAAGCAAAGCCTCAAAAATGTCTTAAGTTGGCTTGCAACTCCAGTGCTTCTCAAAAGGCTTTTCCCCCCAAACCCTCACTGGCGCCTCACTGTGTCCTGGTGAGCTCAGCGGAGTGCCCCCGCCCCAGGAAAAAGACTCAGGCAGATCAATGCTGCCTCCTAGAGTACCCCTGCCAGTGCATGGCAGAACTAGAACCAGACTTCAGGGCACCTCACGCTTCCTAGGTGCTGCAATCTAAACAAGCTGATTCTTTATTAGGGAGCTCCACCTTTGCTGGAGTGGAAAAGGAATTGAGACTCTAGGCTCTTTTTATTCTGACAAGTCATCACTTGGGAGTTTGCCATCATGCCTCAAACTACATGCACTCCTTGTCCAGAAAGCACAGGTTCCAAAAAGTAGAAGTTCCAGGTATGCATCATAAAATAAGCATGTCTGGGCCAAGCGCAGTGGCTCACACTTGTAATCCCAGCCCTTTAGGAGGCCAAGGTGGGAAGGTCACTTGAGGCCAGGAGTTAAGACACCAGCCTGGCCAGCATAGTGAAACCCTGTCTCTACAAAAATACAAAAATTAGCTGGGCATGGTGGCATGCACCTGTAATCCCAGCTACTCAGGAGGCTGAGGTGGGAGAATCACTTGAACCCAAAAGGCAAAGGTGGCAGTGAGCCGAGATCACATCACTGCACTCCAGCCTGGGTGACAGAGAAAGACTCTGCAAAAAAAAAAAAAAAAAAAAAAAAAACCAGCCTGGACAACACAGTGAGAACCCATCTCTACAAAAAAATCAAATTAAAAATCAGCCAGAAGTGGTGGTGGCGTGCTTGTGGTCCCAGCTACTTGGGAGGCTGAGGTGGGATCACTTGAGCCCAAGAGATTAAAGCTGTAGTGAGCTATGATCATATCACTACAGACTCCAGCAACAGAGTACGACCTTGTCTCAAAATTAAAAAAACAAAAAACAAAAAACCACACACACACTTAAATAAAACAAGCCTGTCTGGAGGAATTCAGACATGCCAGGTGCAGCCCTCACGGGGCTTAGCATCTCCCGGCCGCTGAAACCATTCAAGGCCAGCAGTTGATGGATCCTCAGGGAAAGCAAAGCCAATCTGACATAAACCAGTGGTGCTAGCACTGTTAGGGACAAACATGGGTCCTCTGTCAGAGTAGTTTAAGGAGGCAGGTCACAAATGCTGGGGCAGTCTAGGCTCAGGTTCCCTCCCAGGGATGGAGGAGGGAAGAGGCAGCAAGGATGGATCTGGGGGCTCATGCCAAGCATTGTACTGCTGCAAAGTCACCAGCCCCATCTTGCAAGAGCAGGAGGAAGTTTGCAAAGTAAGTCCCAGGGAGGGGTGGAAAGTTGCCCAAGACTGCCAGAGTGGGGCTGGTCGTGCATGGGCACAGGCAGGAGTCAGCTTTATGATGCGCTGTGGTTTAATCATCAGTTTACCTGCCTGTCTCTCCTACTAGGGCTGTGAGGGAGGGCAGGGAAGAAGTCATAGTCACTGTGCACTTACTAGGTGCCTAACATTCCACGTTTCTTATACCAAAGCTATCAATGAAGTAGGGCCATCCCTATTTGAATAAGGGAACTGAGGCACAGAGAGGTTAAGCAATTGGCTCCAGGTCACACAGAGCTGGGGTGCATACCTGGGTCTGTCCATCTCCTCCCAAGTCCACATACTGGGCCCACCTCATCTTCATGTTTGTCCCCAGCCTTCAATCAGCAGTTGGCATGGAAGGACTCCTGCCTAACATTCCAGTGTCATCTGCCTCCCTCGATATCCCATTCACCATGTGGCTCAAAGACCACCACAACCTCCCATGCCAGTTCCCAGGGTAGTACAGAGTGACTAGGCTCAAGCAGCTGAGTGGGCGGCTCAGGGCAGGGCAGGCACCCGAGGCCGATGAGGCAAGCAGGGTGCCAGCCCACTGCTGTGTCCAGGACAGGATCAGGACACTGCCCCAACAAGCCTGCCAGGGGCCTGTTACCAAGGCCTGGGAACCCCTGGAGTGTCCTGCTTAGTAACTCTGGCTGGAAGAGGGGTCAGTGTCCCTGTATGGGGTCCCTGGTGGCCTGGGCCTCCTGGTGGATGTGAGGCAACCTGGAGAGGCAGCACTGTGCGTGCAAGGCTGGATTCTAGAGGCGCTCCAGTTCAGATGAGTTTCCTAGGCAGCCCCGAGTCATGTCCCCTGGGGATCTAGCGACCTGGGCAGAACAGCTCCAATGACTTCCTCCTGCATTTAATCAGTGTGGGATGCAGCCCAGCAAAAGGCTAAAAGCACAGACTCCAAGGCAGGCAGCTGGACTTCAGATCTTAGCCCCCGCTCACCGGGCAGGGGTGTGTGCAGGTGACCTCACCCTTTCTGCCTCTTATTATGGGCTGCAGCAGCGGCTCCTCCCTCCTGACAGTAGGGGCAGCTATGGGAGGTGATGCACGCAAAGCGCTCAGCAAGGGGTGCTCTAGACGCAGCTGTGCCCACTCACCCACGCCAGCCAGCCAGTGCCCAGGCTCCACAGAGCCCACATCCAGGACAGTCCCTGCCCACCAAAGGCAGCACTAGAGCCAAGGAGAGCACATGCCTCCTCACCACCATCCGAGGAAGTTAGCATCAGCGCTGTCAACCAGGATCAGAGTGGATGAGGGACTTCCCCAGGGTCCCACCACTGGCATTGTGCTGGAGTGAGAATCGTCCTGCATCCCCAGACCACACCCGCACAGCCTCCCATCCTCAGAGAGGCCGACCTCTCCCCAGCCCCCATGGTCTTCTGCTCTCCCCCATCGCCTCTCCCTTTGTGCTGAGCTGCATGCATCCTGCGCTCAGAAGCAGATGCTTTCCCAGAGGCTCCAGAGCAGAGGCAGGGAGTGGGGGGCTCGGGGACCAGGATGGACTCAGCACCCACGTCTAGGCCATGCCCAGGCCTCCGCCCCCTTCCCCAGCATCTTAACTACCCCACTTGGAGGCCCTGGGGAGAATACGGGGGTTGAACAGCCCACTGGTCACGTTTTCGGAGGTGAAGACAATGACATTGCCTTTGGCGTCCCCATAGCAGAATACACCTCTGTGATAGTCAGACCTGCAGAAAGACGGAGAGAAGAGGCTGTGTGGGCCGGGCGCGGTGGCTCACACCTGTAATCTCAGCACTCTGGGAGGCCAAGGCGGCTTAATCACCTGAGGTCAGAAGTTTGAGACCAGCCTGGCCAACATGGTGAAACCTCATCTCTACTAAAAATACAAAAATTAGCCAAACATGGTGGCAGGCACCTGCAATCCCAGCTACTCGGGAGGTAGAGGCTGTAGTGAGCTGAGATGGTGCCACTGCACTCCAGCCTGGGAGACAGAGCAAGACCCTGAGTCAAAAAAAAAAGAAAAAAAAAAAGAGGCTGTGGAGCCTCCACTCCCTCCCTTGCCCCCCAGTAGCCTCCCTTCTCCTTGGAAGCAAGAGCAGTTCCAACAAGACTTTCTGGCCTTGCCCAGACACCTGAGGAGCCAACAAACACAGGCAGACCAGGTCCAGCCCATCACTGAACCAGAATTCAATTTTTTTTTTCAACCAAAATAAATGAATCCCTAGTCCTCCAGCTGCCCTTTGTTAAGTCACCCCTCCCAATAGACTGTGATGTCCCCGGACTCCTCAACCACAGCCAGACAAGCCTCTGCTGGGATTTGATGGCTGTCTTGAGTGGGGAAGTGACAATGACTCCAAGCTCTGAGTGACCATGAGAGGTGACCCTGAGAGAGAAGCAGCCTGGAGGGAGGAAGACATAGGGGCCTTGGAGCCAGAGGGGAGATCTTTCCAGATCTTTCCAAGGAGGCTTTCTGGGGGCCCCAACCCTAGTCAGTGATGTGGCTGCTGCAGGAGGCCTGGACCTCCTGGTTCATGTGGGGAACACCCAGTGGAGACTCACCAGTAGTCCATGACCAGGGCACAGCTGTCCAGATCAATAAAGGTGAAGGCCGGGACATATTTGCGGTCACCAATATCAAAGAAATCTGGGGGAAAGACAGAAGGCCACATGAAGCCCACAGCCATGCCTGGGAGGTCTTCAGTCACGGTGAGCAGCCTCATTGCTCTCCCAAGGAATCTCTGGCCCCTTCAGCCCTTTTTCCCCCATGGTAACCACAGACAGCTGTTTACAGAGTAAACCCACCCACCGGGAACCCCACTGAAAACCCCTAAAGGTTTCCAACTGCAGCTGGAATAAAATCCCAGGCTGGGTGTGGTGGCTCACACCTGTGATCCCAGCACTCAGGGAGGCTAAGGCAAGAGGATTGCTTGAGCCCAGGAGTTTGAAACTGCAGTAAGCAGTGATTGTACCACTGCACTACAGCCTGGGTGACAGAGCAAGACCCTGTCTCAATTTAAAAAAAAAAAAAAAAAAAAAAATCTGACTCCTTCCAACAGATCAAGCCTCATTTTCAGCCTCTGATGAGCAACAGCCTCACCATCGTGCTGTCTCCTGCATCTGAATGGCAGCCTGTCGCCCTCCTCTGCCTCTCTATATGGCCGGCCACCCTAGAGGGCTGTGGGTCACAAGAGGAGCACTGGCTGGACTGGGCTGGGGCCACAAAGGCCAGGGATCACACTGGTGGCACTTCCACCCCTGCTTCTGGCCTTGTCTGAGTGCCTCCGAGCAGGTGACAGCTGCTCCATCAGGACAGCAGTGATGACATAATTATCTCTAAAATGGGGTTCTAGGCTGGGTGCAATGGCTTACACCTGTAATGCCAGCACTGTGGGAGGCTGAGGCAGGTGAACCACCTGAGGTAAGGAGATGGAGACCAGCCTGGCCAACATAGTGAAACCCTGTCTCTACTAAAAATACAAAAATCAGCCAGGTGTGGTGGTGTGCGCTTATATACCCAGACACCTGATGAGCCAACAAACACAGGCCCAGCAGACCAGGTCCAGCCCATCATCAAACCAGAATTCAATATTTTTTTTTCAACCAAAATAAATGAATCCCTAGTCCAGCTACTCAGGAGGCTGAGGCAGGAGAATCACTTGAACCCAGCAGGCAGAGGTTGCAGTGAGCCGAGATAGCGCCACTACACTCCAGCCTGGGCGACAGAGTGAGACTGTCTCAAAAAAATAAAAAATAAATGGGGTTCTAACGCCAAATTCTCAGGGCTGTCTGAGGATAAAGGGTGAGAATGTCTGGGACAGCACCAGGTCCCCAGGAAACAGGTGTTGCAATGGAAAGCCCAGGCGGGTCACAGATAGATTACTCTAGCCCTTGCTGATGGCTGACCACTTTCTCTGTATCACACAATTTAGCCTCATAATGATGTCAGTGTTAATTAACTGCCCACTATGTGCCAGGCACTATGCCTGCAGCTTCATACACCTAACTACTAAGCCACACTCACCCTCGAGTCATGTATCATTGGCCCCATTTTACCTCTGGGTAAAGTGAGGCACTGGGAGGTAAAGTAATTGCTCAAAGGCAGACATCTACAGAGCAGTGGGACCAGGCTCTGAACCCAGGTCCTTTTTATTCCAAAGTCCCTGTTTATTCCAGAACAGCCACACTCTCTCCTCCCATTCAGCCTCACATTGCCAGCTGTCATTTCATGTATTAATTTCCTCTTCCTGACCACCTTACGGGTCTGCTCAGTCAGAGGCCTCATTCGTCATCCATCCATTCAATAGTCATCAAGCATCCAGAAGGTACCAGGCACTGAGACACTGAGTTGAGCAGAACAGATGCAGTCTCTGACCTCATGGAGCTTCCAGTTTGGAGGAGGAGACATGCACTAAACAGAAGCACACTAATACACGTGAGATGACACTGAAAGGAGGACCTTGAAGGGAAGAGGTACAATCTCACGTGGTCTTTTTAACAGAGGATCTTGGAATAGAGGGTCAGGGAGGGATCCTGGAGGAAGTAACTTCTGAGATGAGAGCCAAAAGAAAAGCAGAGGTTGTAGGGGCAGAGAGAGGGGCAGGAGGGATGGCAGGGCACAGAGACTGAGGATCCCACCTCCATCCTAAGAACACTGGGGTAGGGTGAAGACTTTCTGCAGAGGGTACTGTAAATGCACATCCTGCCTTTGGGGGCATGAGGGAAGCACAGCATGCAGTAGAGGCTTTTTTTTTTTTTTTTTTTTTTTAACTGAGTCTCTCTCTGTCGCCCACGCTGGAGTGCAGTGGTGTGATCTCGGCTTACTGCAACCTCCACCTCCCAGGTTCAAGCAATTCTCCTGCCTCAGCCTCCCGAGTAGCTGGGATTACAGGTGTGTGCCACCACACCCAGGTAACTTTTGTATTTTCTGTTTTGTTTTCCTCTGCTTTTGAGACAGAGTCTCACTCTGTCACCCAGGCTGGAGGGCAGTGGCAGGATCTCAGCACACTGCAAGCTCCGCCTCCTGGTTTCACGCCATTCTCCTACCTCAGCCTCCCGAGTAGCTGGGACTATAGGTGCCCACCACCAAGCCCAGCTAATTTTTTGTACTTTTGGTAAGGACGGGGTTTCACCATGTTGGCCAGGCTGGTCTTGAACTCCGGGCCTCAGGTGATCCGCCTCCCAAAGTGCTGGTATTACAGGAGTGAACCACCACACCTAGCCAGGAGAGGCTATTTAAGTGAGAGTGAAGGGGGCCTGGACTAGGAGTGGCAAGAGGCAGGAGGTAAAATCAGGACCGGAGATAGACCAGTTATGGCCGCTGGCTTGTAAATTTTGGTCTGTTCAACATCACTGTATTCATTCGAGCATTCACAGACCACCCCCTGCCTACTTGGCACTAAGGCCTCTCCACCTGGCAATCCTCCCATGGGGCTCTGATTCATGTTCACAGCTGCTCAGCTAACAGACTTCTCCCAGGCACAAATGCATGGCTCCCAGTGGCTGAGAGCAGGGCTGGGGAGCCCCCAGGGGGACTCACCTATCTTCTGCTTGGTAGACGCAACTGCAATGAGGTTCATATTGTGCAGACATACCATGTCGACGACCCACATCGGCTGGTTGTAGAGCTGCTGGGTCTGGTTAAGCTGGCCAGAGGAAGAGCAGAGGAGATGGGCGGGCTGGGAAGCATACTCAGTCCAGCACAGCACCCCGTGAACCTCTCCTGCCACACAAGGCCCTGGAGCCACCACAGACCTAGCAGGGAGCCCAGTACTACCACTAAGACTAGTGGTGGGGGCCTTGGATAAACAGATAAACTCCCTAGCCTCCCTGGGTCTCAGTTTCCACATCTGTAAAATGGGCTTGAAGAACACCTTCTTTATAATCCCTTTCTGGAGCAGTCTCACAGTTCTATCAAAGTCTTAGCAGCAGTGAGCTGTGAACACACCACTGCACTCAAGCCTAGGCAAGAGTGAGACCCTGTCCCCCCACCCAAAAAAAAAAAAAAAAACCAAAGTCTTGAATATGCATAGATCATGATCCACACATCTGTTTCCAAGATATTTCTATGAGTATGTTTGCATCTACTCAAAGGGGACGCTGCAGCTGCTGTTAGAGCAACAGGCCAGAAGCCACCTGGAAAGCACAGCTGATATCAACCCACACCATGGACACCACCCAGACGTTAATAACAAGGGAGCTGTGCACATGCCAATAAAGAGCTGCCAAGAGATATGATTAAGTGACAAACCAAGGTAAAAAGCAACATTATAATATGCCTCCATTATCACATTTAAAAAGAAAAGGGCACAGTGGCTCATGCCTGTAATCTCAGTACTTTCAGAGGTCAAGGTGGGAGGATCACTTGAGCCCAGGAGTTCAAGAATAGCCTGAGCAACATAGGGAGACCCCATCTCTACAAAATTAACAAAAAAAGCTGGGCGCAGTGGCTCACACCTGTAATCTCAGCACTTTGGGAGGTCAAGGTGGGCAGATCACTAGGTCAGGAGTTCGAGACCAGCCTGGCCAATGTCGAAACCCCATCTCTACTAAAAATACAAAAATTAGTTGGCTGTGGTGGTGCTCGCCTGTAATCCCAGCTACTTGGGAGGCTGAGGCAGAAGAATCACTTGAACCTGGGAGGCAGAGGCTGCAGTGAGATCACACCATTGCACTCCAATCTGGATGACAGAGCAAAACTCCGCCTCAAAAAAAAAAAAAAAGAAAGAACAAGAAAAAATTAGCTGGGCATGGTGGTGCATGCCTGTAGTCCCAGCTACTTGGGAGGCTGAGGTGGGAAGATCCCTTGACCCCAGGAGGTTAAGGCTGCAGTGAGCCATGATTGCACCACTGCACTCCAGCCTGGGTGACAGAGCAAGACCCAGTCTCAAAAAAAAAAAAAAGGAAAAGGGGGGTATGTAGAGAGGATAGCCATGGAAAAGCACCCCAAAACTGGTCATAGCATTTGCCTGCAGGGAGAGGAAGTAGGAACTGAGGGAAGGAAGACTGACTTCCCCTGTCTGCCCCTCCATAGGTATGAATCCTGTTTTCCATCTGCAGGTGTCACCTGGTCTAAGTGGCTTATGAACCAAGGATTTGTTCTGCAAAGCTGCGAGGAATGAATGGAATAATTAAAGCATTGAGGGTGGTGCCCAGCACTCAGTAGGAGCTCAGCACCAGTGCCTCCTGCACTCGTGTAGCATGTACACAGAGACAATGTGAGCTGGCACTCCAGGCAGGGAAAGCCACGAGCAGAGCCAGGTCAGCAGAAATGAGTTGCTGTGTCCTGGGGAAGAGGGAGGCCAGCCTACTCAGTTTAGAGCTGGAGAGGAACCAGAGATGGGGTAGGTGTGGCCACCTAAGGAATCTGTATTTTACTCTCTTTTTTTTTTTTTTTGAGACAGAGTCTTGCTCTGTCGCCCAGGCTGGAGTGCAGTGGCGCGATCTCCGCTCACTGGAACCTCTGCCTCCCAGGTTCAAGCGATTCCCATGTCTCAGCCTCCCAAGTAGCTGAGATTACAGGTGTATGCCACTATGTCTGGCTAATTTTTGTATTTTTAGCAGAGACGGGGTTTCACCATGGTGGCCAGGCTGGTCTCGAGCTCCTGACCTCAAGTGATCTGCCTGCCTTGGCCTCCCAAAGTGCTGGGATTACAGGCATAAGCCTCCATGCCTGGTGCTGTATTTTACTCTTTGAATGACACCACAGACTCTGAACTGAAGAAAGCAGAAAGTAGTATGATCTGAAAAGCTGGAAGGAAGGAGCAGGGAGAAGCATAAACCAATTCCTCTACATGGATAATCAGAAGGAATAGGGAAGGCAGGGGCAGAGAGGAGCCTGTCCCATCAGAACTCAGAGAGCACCAAGGCTCCCCGGGTGGTTCTGGCGGTGAAGACAATGGACCAGAACCCTCCTGAGCCCCTCTCTTCTGCCCAGGGCTGGGGTCTAACTCACACACACCCGTAGCTTGGTAACTCCCACCCCCGCCCCACACTGTTCAGTGAAACCAAAAGCCCAAGGGAGTTTCAGTGACCTGTGCCCAAGATCACACAGCTCTTGAGGGGAGCTCAGGCCCCGCCTCCAACTTGAGGACTTTCCATCTTCATGACAGTGGGTGTGTGGTCCTGAGAGGCCTACTCCTGCCAAAGCAGCCCCTCCAGGAAGAATCCAGGTCTGCTGGGCCTTCCCAGAGAGCCTTCCTCTGTCCCCTTCAGCCTTTGGAGGTGCTTCGGTGACCATGTAGCAGTTACAAGCAGGAGCTCTGGCTGCAACACACCCTGCCCCAGTCCACACACAGAAAGGGAAGGTGGAGGGTTATGGAAGCCACAGCCTCAGGATGGTAATAGTGACTCCCGCTTGGTGCACCCAGGAGAGCCACGGGACCCCCACGGACCTTAGTTCCAACCCAGGCCTCTTCTTCCCCAAAGGATGAGCCCTGATGCAACTGTGAATCACTCTGCAGTTACACAGGCTCAGAAAGCCCTTCATCTGGGGGCTGTGTTCTCAATCAACCTTTCTGTAGAGCCCTGGAGAGCAATGTTTTCTGCGTCTGCTGGAGGATTCTGGACTGGCCTGGTGACCAAGTACACAGTGGGTTCTCCTGAGCGTCTTCTCATTTACTACTCTCAGCCAGCAGCTGGCAGTACAAAGACAATATATCCAGCGGAGACTTGCTGTATGCCCTGCCCTGCCCCAAGCACTACACATGTATTATGTCACCGCGTGTTCCCAAAAGCACTGTGAAGCAGCACTGTAACTAGCCCCATTTGACAGATGGGGAAACTGAGGCATGGGGCATATATAGTACCTTGTCCAGGTCACAGAGCTGGCAGGTGGTACAGTCAGGACTCTAACCCTGGGAGTTGGGCTCCAGAGCCCATGCTCACAACCACTATGATTTCCCGCCTGGTCCAGGCAAAAGGCCTGAACTGGTAGGATGTGGTGACAGCGTGGGAGTGGCTGACCCCCAGCACAGGAGTCTTGGGGGTGACGATGCCATTCACTGAGATGGGGATGCAAGAGAAGGAAACCTGGTGGGCAGGGATAGCAAAAGGGACACGCTGTTTGGGCTAATGGGTTTGAGGGGTCTGTGAGACACCACATGGAATGGACATCCAGGTGGAATCCCGCTTAGCAGAAGGGAAATGTGTGGCTCCCACAGGACCCAGGTGCTGTGACTGCGAGTCCAGGCTGCTTAGACCATGAATCTGCCTGGCTCCTGGTCACCTTCACCATGGGGGTGCTAAGGCAGAGGCTCTCCAATGACCCATGTGTGTCCCATGTGTACGGGCCACACTCACCCTAAAGGAGCTGATCAGCGAGAAGGACTCAGACCAGAACTGCAGGATGCCGTCTTTGGTGACAGTCAGGAAACACCCGATCTTCTTGAACCGGTGGATTAAAAACACCACCTTCACCACCTCACAGCCATGGTTCCTGTGGAAGGCGATGAGAGAGAGAAGAGCCCAAGCAAAAACAGCTCAGGGAGGGGGCACCTGCGGCAGAACAGAGAGCCACCGAGGAGGAGGGGCAAAAGCTGGCGGAGCGTCACACACACGCACGCACACGCACACGCCAGAAAACCAGAGCTGGCTCCTCCAAGTGGGTTTCTACTGGATCATCAACAGTGGCCAAAAGAAAAAGGGTCCCATGTAGAAGCTGATATGAGGCGGGGCTGCAGAAGCGGGAAGCAGCAGGCTTATCCTGCGAGTAGCCAGCCAGCCTCCTCGCGACGTGATGGGACAGAGGAGACAGAACGGAGGTTGTTCGCAAAGCTCTTTTCATAGGAAAAGCTGGCCACAGAGGGTGAGCAGAGTGGAGCCTGAGGCTGAAAACTGAGCAACAGCACTTTCTTGCAACTGCTCTAGTGCTCTGGGGTAGAGGGGGGAACAGAACCGAAGGATAAAATCAAAGTGGACAAGGAGCAGCGGGGAATTAGGGCCCCATGCACCAAACCCTACAGCCAACAGCTCCTGGGGCAGGCCTGGTCTCGCAGGAGGCCACCCTTGAGCCTTCGCACAGGCTTTGATGCTCCCCTCTGGGGGTTGCTCCCCTGCACCCAAGTGGGCTAAGCCAGCTATCTGGCCATCAAGAGTCCCTGCCATTCCAGCTTCCCAACATGGCATGGCACACACTCTCCCACTTGATCTGCCCAATCTTTGGGCCCTGGCAGAGCAGGTGATATTACCTCCTCCTACAGGGGCCCAGGGGATAATCATTTGCCTGGAGTTATGTTCTATTTACCAGCAGGGCTGGAACTAGAACCCAGGCACTGTGACCCCTCCTCCAGGGCCCTTTCCAAATCCAGTGGGCCTGGTCTGACCCTGGGCTTAAGGATAACCCACACCACTGTGAAAATTCAACTGCCATTACCATCTCTGCAGAAGAGAAAGGGAAACGTGTCTGGACACGGTTCTCCTCTCTCCTGTCCTCAGCCCATAGCTCTGGGCAGATTGTGATGAATATTCTCAGTTGCCCTCTCGTCTCTTCCAACCCTGACACTTGTCAGGGCCAAAGACGGTGCAGAATGGGATGACAGGTGACAGCTAGGAAAAGGGAAGACAGCCCTACGGAAACGGCGTCTCAGGGAGGACTTGGTTTCCTCACCTGCATGACGACAGCACCTGCACCTCCTAGGGCTGGGATCAGATGGGAGGCTGCATTTGGTGCACCTGGCCCAGGCTCAGTAAAGGTAAGCCAACTTTTTAAAGTTACTCTTTCATGAAGGTAATTAAATATTACTCGTTTATTTTCCCCACCAAGTTGGAAAGCTCTCCGGGTTTGGAGGTTGAACAAATAAATAGGAGAAAATAGGAACAAGCCTCTTGACATTTTGTTTCAGGACCTTTAAACACCCTCGAGATCTAAATAGCCCAAAGAAATAGAAAGACCTGGCCGGGCAGGGGGGCTCACACCTGTAATCCCTGCACTTTGGAAGGCTAAGGATAGTGGATCACTTGAGGTCAGGAGGATTACTTGAGGTCAGGAGGTGGTGGATCACTTGAGGTCAGGAGTTCGAGACCAGCCCGGCCAACATGGTGAAACCCCATCTCTACTAAAAATACAAAAATTAGCCAGGTGTGGTGGCACACACCTATAGTACCAGCTACTCAGGAGGCTGAGGCAGAAGAATCACTTGAACCCGGGAGACAGAGGTTGCAGTGAGCCACGATTGCGCCACTGCACTCCAGCCTGGGTGACAGAGTGAGACTCTGTCTCAAAAAAAATAAACAAAGAAATAGACCAGTGAAGGCTTGACCTTATCAAGTAATGTGTTCATGCCAAAATGTACAGTTATGTATTTGAACATACTTCATGTGAAGTAGTTGCTTTTATCTGATTGTATCATGGGAATGAACACTGTATCTAATTAGGGAATGTCTCCCCTTCCTACTGCTGTAAAACAGAAGTATGTAAATCGCCCTTCAAGCTACATGAGCTGGACATGCTAAACGGGAACCAGCAAGATTGCCCAGGCCCACACAGTGCAGAGTAGAAGCTAGAGCGCTGGCAGGGACAAATTCTCCACCGGATAACCCTCTGTAAAGTATTTCCTGGGGCTTATGGCAAAAGCCTGTGTGCACCTCCCTGCAACAACTACTGGACTTTGGACTAGGGAATGTCCCCTTGAGGGGCACTTACTACCTTGTTATGGGACATTAACTGAAGCTACCCCTATGACAGAAGGACATAAAATTATCTTGAAACCTGAAATACCCAGATGTCTTGGGTGAAATCAGAGAAATGCTCTAATGGGGCCTATAGAGGCCAGAAGAATTCCATAATAAAATGGAAAATGGTTGGCCACGCACAATGACTCACACCTGTAATACCAGCACTTTGGGAGGCCAAGGCAGGCGATCACCTGAGGTCAGGGCTTCAAGATCAGCCTGGCCAACATGGTGACATCCCGTCTCTCCTAAAAATACAAAAACTAGGACAGGCACAGTGGCTTACGCCTGTAATCACAGCACTTTGGGAGGCTGAGGCGGGCAGATCATGAGGTCAGGAGATTGAGACCATCCTGGCTAACACAGTGAAACCCCATCTCTACTGAAAATACAAAAAATTAGCCGGGCGTGGTGGCGGGCGCCTGTAGTCCCAGCTACTCGGGAGCCTGAGACAGGAGAATGGTATGAACCTGGGAGGCGGAGCTTGCAGTGAGCTGAGATCAAGCCACTGCACTCCAGCCTGGGCAACAGAGCAAGATTCCGTTTCCAAAACAACAACAACAAATTAGCCAGGTGTGGTGGCGGCCACCTGTAGTCCCAGTTACTCGAGAGGCTGAGGCAAGAGAATCACTTGAACCCAGGAAGCAGAGGTTGCAGTGACCGGAGATGGTGCCACTGCACTCTAGCCTGGGCCACAGAGCAAGACCTTGTCTCAAAAAATAAATAAATAAATAAATCCCAAAAAAATAAATACAATAAAATGGAAATGATTTACACAGCATCTTGCTACCTGGGGAATGCAAGCAAGAGATACAAGCCGGGAGCCTCTTTACCCCAGGACTGATTCTGGAACTGCGTGAGGTGCTGCTGGGTTCTATCAACACTTGGACAGTGTGCTGTGAACCGCTATCAAGTGTCCAACAAGGAAATGCTGGCTTTCCAGTTTCAAAGTGAATGGACAATATTCTGTCTGGAGGGCTGCTACTTGGAGCAAAGAAGGTAGAAACTGATCAGTCTCAGTGGGCTAAATTGCATTTGCATGCTGTTTTTCTTCTTCTTTTTTTTTTTTTTTTTTTTTTTTTGAGACAGAGTTTTCACTCTTGTTGCCCAGGCTGGAGTGCGTTGGTACAATCTCGGCTCACTGCAACCTCTGCCTCCCAAGTAGCTGGGTTCAAGCGATTCTCCTGTCTCAGCCTCCCGAGTAGCTGGGATTACAGGCACATGCCACCACGCCTGGCTAATTTTTGTCTTTTTAGTACAGACGGGGTTTCATTACATTGGTCAGGCTGGTCTCGAACTCCTGACCTCAGGTGATCCGCCCACCTTGGCCTCCCAAAGTGCTGGGATTGCAGGCGTGAGCCACCACGCCCTGCCTTGCGTGCCGTTTTTCTAACAGTAATGGAAGAACTGAACAGTGGTGGAAGCTCCTGTGTTTGGGATTTTACTGACTCACAGGCAGTGACCAATGGCCTGGCCATGCACTCAGGCAAGAGGGCCAGGGAAACCTGGCCTGTTGAAGGGATGCCCCATGGAGCACGGCCCTGTGGAGATTTGAGGGGTGCATTAAAGCTGAACAAGTCAATGGCCCTCAGAAGAACTCCCAGGTTCAGAAGCTGACTGGAATTGACAAGTAGAGATCCCCATGTGCTCCCATGAGGTGGCCACCTGGTTCCATAAAATGAGTAACTAGTGGGGAGCTGCAGAGTGTGGAGATGGGCTGAATCTAGACATGTCCCTCTTGCACTCCGTCAGGCAGATAATGCCAGGAAGGAGACAGAGACTGCCAATGACCCTCTGGGAAGGTCCTGAAACACAGTAGACAGCTGAGACTGATGCTGGTAGCCCTGGAGGGCTACAAATGGGTCTGGACAGGAACAGACACTAACTCTGGAGTGGGCTTTGCTCAGAGCGCCATAAAAACACAGAGCAGATGTCAGATGGGTTTGGAGGCAGACCGTCATTTCTTCAGACCAAGAAACAAACTCTTGAGCTCTTAATGTCCAACAATGGCAGAGAACCCCATTGCTGGTAGAAAGCACAACAGGCAATCGAAACACTGGTTGTCTAAAACCGAGGGGACGGATGCATGAAGGCACTGGCTTACCCACCCTCAAGAGTGTGGGCTCACCTTCAGCAGGAGTGGGACCAAAGGGGTGTCCTCACTAGATTTTCTGTTTTTTTGGTTGATGTGGGAAGAAAAGTGGGGAGGATGCTGGTATGACTATGCAGTTGTGCCAAGGGAGGAATATACTTGTAAAATGACTACTTTTTTCTTTGCTGCCCAAATTGTCAGAGGCATTTGAACCAAAGCAACTCCATCTTGAATAACAGCTGGTTAAAATAAGGCTGAGACCTACAGGGCTGCATTCCTAGAAGGTCAGGCATTCTAGGTCACAGGATAAGATGGGAGGTTGGCACAAGGTACAGGTCATAAAGACCTGGCTGATAAAACAGCATGCGGTAAAGAAACCAGTCAAAACCCACCAATGTGGTAAAGAAACCAGTCAAAACCCACCAAAACCAAGATGCCAATGAAAGTGACCTCAAGCCATCCTCACTGCTCATTATATGCTAATTATAATTCATTAGCATGCTAAAAGACACTCCCACCAGCACTATGATAATTTACAAATGCCATGGCAACATCAGTAAGTTATGCAACATGGTCTAAAAAAGGGAGAAACCCTCAGTTCTGGAAATTGTCCACCCCTTTCCCAAAATCTCATGAATAATCCACCCCTTGTTTAGCATATAACCAAGAAATAACCATAAAAATAGCTAACCAGTAGTCCTTGGGGCTGCTCTGCCTATGGAGTAGCCACTCTTTTATTCCTTTACTTTCTTAATAAACTTGTTTTCACTTTACGGACTCGCCTTGAATTCTTTCATGCATGAGGCCCAAGAATCCTCTCTTGGGGTCTGGATCGGAACCCCTTTCCAGTAACAAAATTTTTTTTCTCCCCTACCTGTTGGTCGAGTGGTCCTAGGGTCCAATTACAAGTGTTGGAGGCAGGGATAATTTCTTTTTTTTTTTTTTTTTTTTGAGTCTCGCTCTGTCACCCAGGCTGGAGTGCAGTGGCACCATCTCAGCTCACTGCAGCCTCTGCCTCCCAGGTTTAAGCGATTCTTCTGCCTCAGCCTCCTGAGTAGCTGGGATTACAGGCTCGTGCCACCACACCCAGCTAATTTTTGTATTTTTAGTAGAGACAGGGTTTCACCATGTTGGCCAGGATGGTCTCAAACTCCTGACCTCAGGTGACCCACCGACCTTGGCCTCGCAAAGTGCTGGGATTACAGGTGTGAGCCACCATGCCTCGGCAGGGATAATTTCTAAGCAACGAACAGTCACCATGTTTTAAAATGTTGTGAGAATTCCCTAAGGGCCTGATGGGGGTGGATTGTGCCTTCATCCCATCTGGCAAAATGGGGGTTAAAAATAAATACAGCTATATTGCCTCGTGGTAAAAATGGCTCGTGAGTTTGGAACTCGTGTAACCATATTCTCTATGAATGGGAATGGACTGAGGGGAGGCACTCGCTAGACTAGCATTGCTACCAGCGATCCAGATGGGCAGTGGCTGAACCTGATGTCCCTTGCAAAGGTGGAAATGTTTGGGTAAAAATAAATGACAAATGGAGAAAAGGAGGAATACTAGCTGAGGGTAAAGATGAATAAATGGATTAAATGGAGAGAAATCCAGTATTACACCAACAACTCAAAGGAGTTCTCAGAGCAAGAGATGACTGGCTGGGTGCAGTGGCTCACACCTGTAATCCCAGCACTTTGGGAGACCTGAGGTCAGGAGTTTGAGATCAGCCTGGTCAACATGGTGAAACCCCGTCTCTACTAAAAATATAGAAATTAGCCAGGCATGGTGGCAGGTGCCTGTAATCCCAGCTACTCGGGAGGCTGAGGCAGGAGAATCACTTGAACCCGGGAGGCAGAAGTTGCCGTGAGCTGAGACTGCGCCACTGCATTCCATCCTGAGCAACAAGAGCAAAACTCCGTCTCAAAAAAAAAAAAAAGAAAAGAAAAGAGAGATGGCATTGTCTCTTAGCTCAATGATTCCATATGCCTCACCCTACACATCTGTTCATCAGTATTCTTCGCAGTATTCTTTATAATAAACCAGTAAATGTTTAAAAAAATACAGTTATGAAATCTCTCATCATTCATATTTATTGGTTATTTCTCAATTAAATCCCAACTAAAATTTTAAGTTATGGCTGGGTTCAGTGGCTCACACCTATCATCCTCGCAGTTTGGGAGGCCAAGGTAGGCAGCTTACTTGAGGTCACAAGTTCGCAACCAGCCCAGCCAACACAGTGAAACCCCATCTCTACTAAAAATACAAAAAAATTAGCCAGGCGTGGTGGCAGGCGCTTGTAATCCCAGCTACTTAGGAGGCTGAGGTGGGAGAATCGCTTGAACCCGGGAGGCGGAGGTTGCAGTGAGCCAAGATTGCGCCATTGCACTCCAGCCTGGGTGACAGAGCAAGACTCTGTCTCAAAAAAAAAAAAAAAAAAAAAAAAGTTACCCTTTGGTGACTTTCATTCAAGCCACCTTCTCTATTAAACCCCAGGCTGCCTGAGGGCCGGGGCTGCCTTCCAGCTCTTGGTCTTCCCCGTGGCCTGGTCTAGGTCTGGTCCTCTTAGCACAGACCCACCCACAGCTCCCTCCTGACCTGGTCACAAATGTAGGCTGCCACACCTTGTACCTCAGGACCCAGCTCCCCACCCGGCCACCTGCCCCAGGCAGCAGTGCTCCAGGGCAGACTGCAGGAAGGGAGCCAGTGACCTGGGTGGCCCGGGTCCAGCAGGTCAGAGCCCCCACAGTGCTTCTCGTGCTTAGGGAGTCCGGGGAGAGGAACACACAGTGGGGCAGATTCAGCCCTGGCACAGACAGAAGAGGTTGAGGGGGTTTGAGACATGCTACCCCTAAATAGGGCACCGCAGCATACTGAGTCTGTTAAACTGAAGGGATTTGAGAAGCACTATGTTCAGGAAGGACCGTTTGACCTTCCCCTGAAGCTGGTCGTAAGACTCATGTGAGGGGTGCCCGAAGACACAGGGACAGGGACAAGAGTCTGAACTAACTGCCTTGCTGTTTCCGCCATGTATTATCCTTGGCTCATGGCCCCTCTGTCCTATCTTATTTTTTCACAGCTTTCCACCCTCCACTGAACCTAGCATGAAAACCCTCAGGTTATCTGTTTCTTAGGGTCTTCATTTCCTATGGAGTTTCCCGTGTCATGTGAAACTTATATTAAATAAACTTGTATGCTCATCCTTGTGACTCTATCTTCTCTTACAGAGGTCCCTGCCAATGAACCTCAGATGGGTAGAAGGAAAAGACAGTTTTCCTCCCCTGCAAAGCCAGGGTGCAGTGGGCACAGCGGGTGGAGGAGCCACGAGGAGGAGGAGTCAGCTGGGGCATCAGGCAGAAGCCAAGGCAGGGCAGTGCCACCAGCTCCAGGAGTAATAGAGGGACCTGCTCCCACAGCCAGCCACACTGAGGCCTCCAGGGCCTGACTGGGGTCCTCAGGAGCAATTCCCTCCCTGTCGCCTGGGAAGAGACTCCTATTCCTCCCTGTGCTGGCCAACTGTGCCACCTGTGCCCCTGTGATGAAACTGCCGGACCCACTCCACACTGACCAGCACAGGAAGCAGGTGAAGCAATGCTGTATACTAGAGAATGGGGGCTGAGAGGGCCAAACACAGCAGCCCCGCCACTTTCTACCTATTGGCCTGGGGCCAGCCATTTGGCCTCTCCAGACCTCAGTGGCCTCATCTATAAAATGTGGACAAATCACCTACCTTAGTCCTAACACTTACAGGGCTGTGAGGTTGAAATGAGCCAAAGGACATCAGACAGCAGGCTGATGCCAATCTCTGGTCAGCACCAGCAAGGTCATGGATTGAGGGAGGGGCTTGCTGCAGGCTGGCACCAGCACTTGTCCAGTCACCCCACCCACCAAGGCCCAGGAAGAGGCTCCTTACAGGGGGACGACCCTCATGGGAAGGTAGAAGTGCAGGCGGTACTGGCTCTTTTGCATGTCTTCTTTTCCCTGGAACTCACACATCATGTAATCCACATACTTTTGCTGCCTCAGAAAGAAAGCACAAGGGAGGCAGGATGTTGGCAAAATGGTCTCGGCCTTCGGTTTCAAGAACCCAAGCCTGATTCCCAGGGTCCCCCCTGCCACCTCATCTCTCCCAGGCCCTTCCAATGGGGAGCTTTCTGGTGGCTGCTTCCTAAGTACTGGCCAAGGCAGGTGGCCAAGCAACAGACCTGCTCTTTCTCTGTTAGTTTGTCACTCAGGCTGGAGTGCAGTGGTGTGATCACAGTTCACTACTCAGCCTCCCAAAGTGCTGGGATTATAAGCATGAGCCACCATACCTGGCCTTTTTTTTTTTTTTCTCTCTCTCTCTTTTGGGACAGGGTCTTGCTCTGTCGCCCAGGCTGGAGTGCAATGGTGTGATCACAGCCTACTGCAGCCTTAATCTCCCAGGCTCAAGTGATCCTCCCACCTCAGCCTCCTGAGTAGCTGGGACCACAGATGCATGCCACAATTCCCAGCTAATTATTGTATTTTTTGTAGAGACGGGGTTTCACCATGTTGCCCAGGCTGGTCTTGAACTCCTGGGCTCAAGTGCTCTGCCAAAGTTCTGGGATTAAAGGTGTGAGCCACCACGCCTGGACAGCAGACCTGTTCTTGAATCCTGAGTATGGGAAGAGCCTACTCACAGCATTCATGGAAAGAGCGCAGCAGCGCTTCCCTAGCCGTCCTGAAGCGCTAAGTGCATCCTCAGATCACCTCCACAACTGCCATTGCCCTGGGAGCTCTTAATTCACTCTCCCCTATGGGTAATAAGACTCAGGCCCCTGTAAGGATATGCGATGCTCATGCTCAAACATCAAGTTAACAGCAGGGAGCATCCACAACCAGGGCCACTGGCGCAACTCCAGACTCCATTCCGCTGCCCAGCTGCTAGAAAACATGGCCAAGGCCCAAAGCAGCCACCATATGAAGCTATAACGAGAAATGGGGGGTTGTAGAGAAGGACAACTGGGTAAAGCCCTGAGAATGCCGGGAATGTGAGGGGGTTAAATTACTTTTTATTCTTTTTCTTTTAGTTGGCCTCATTAGTTCTAAAGGAAATGTTTATTACAGAACATTAAGAGAAATAAAAACAGCCAAGTGTGGTGGCTCACACTGGTAATCCCAACACTTTGGGAGGCCAAGGAGGGTGGATTACCTGAGGTCAGGAGTTCGAGACCAGCTTGGCCAACATGGTGAAACCCTGTCTCTACTAAAAATACAAAAATTAGCCAGGCATGGTGGCGGGCGCCTGTAATCCCAACTATTTGGGAGGCCAAGGCAGGAGAATCACTTGAACCCGGGAGGCAGAAGTTGCAGTGAGCCAAGGTCGTGCCATTGCACTCCAGCCTGGGCGACAGAGCAAGATTCTGTCTCCAAAAAAAAAAAGAGAGAGAGAGGGAGAGAAATAAAAACAAGAAAATTAAGAAGAATAAAACCTATAATGTATACCTACGCTGAGGAGAGCTATGAGACGGCAATTAACACCAGGACTCTCAAGGCACGCTCCCTGGTTTGAACACTGGCTCCAGTGCTGATGAGTCTGAAGCCTTGGGCAAACTAAACTTTCCCATACCTCAGTTTCCCAATCTGTCAAATAGAGGTAAGTTGTTTTTTTTTTTTTCCTGAGACATGGTCTCATTTTGTCACCCAGGCTGGAGTACAGTGGTGCAATCTCAGCTTACTACAGCCTCAACCTCCCAGGCTCAAACAATCCTCCCAGCTCAGCTCCCCAAGTAGCTGGGACTATAGGCATGCACCACGACACCTGGCTAATTTTTGGTATTTTTTGTAGAGACAGGGTTTTACCATGTTACCTAGGCTGGTCATGAACTCCTGAGCTCAAGCGATCCACCCACCTCGGCCTCCCAAAGTGCTGGGATTACAGGTATGAGCCACTGCGCCCGGCCAAAATAGAGGTAAGTAATAGCTCCTATGAGGTTTCAGTAAAATAATACATAGGGAGCTTAGCACAGTGCTTGGTGTAAATGCTAGTTATCATTGTCATCTTTGCTACATCAATTTGTCAGACTATCCTTGGTACTTTTCTGTATGCTTAAAAAGCTATATAGGCCGGGCACGGTGGCTCACGCCTGTAATCCCAGCACTTTGGGAGGCCGAGGCGGGCGGATCACAAGGTCAGGAGATCGAGACCACGGTGAAATCCCGTCTCTACTAAAAATACAAAAAATTAGCCGGGCGCGGTTGCCAGCGCCTGTAGTCCCAGCTACTCGGGAGGCTGAGGCAGGAGAATGGCGAGCGAGACTCTGTCTCAAAAAAAAAAGCTATATATTCCCATTGTCGAACGTTTAGAACCAAAAAAACATGAAAGCATTATTATTACGCTGCTGTAAAAGCCTGACATTTTTGGATGTAACAGCCACAAGTTAGCCTCTTCCTGAGTGACCGTGAAGGGTCATAAGATGGTCGTGGTACCAGCTTGAATCCCTCAAGTCAAATGGGAGGCTGGTGGGCAGCACAGCCGCGTGGCAGGTAGGGTCACTACTGCAATTCAGTAGGTCTCACGTAGGGGCCAATGACACTTGTCCCTGGGGAATGAGCTGCCAGGAACTCAGCTCACACAGGTTTTAGGAGGGACCTCTCCACCGGGCAAGTCCCTCGGCTGGGGCCGAAATCCACAGGGAGGCTTTCCCACATCATGATGGCCTCCCATCTTCAGCCCACCAACTGGTCAAGGACTGGACCCTCCAGCCTCCCTCCAGCACCTGAGGAAGCAGGGGCACCCTTCTCACCCAGGTGACAAAGCCTTCACAGTCTGAGTCCACCTTCAAAAACAGCTCCTTTAGCATCTCATTCGACACACTGCTTAGAACTTTCTTCATGGCCTTGATGAAGGCGTCCATGCCCAGGGCTTCAAAGAGAGAAGAGAGAGCATCATCCCCTTCCTCACAAGTCCCTCGGCCCATCACTGCCACGGAGTTCTCGAGTGTCTCAGTGCTGAGAAGCATACACTGAAGACCACATTTACAGCCAGGCACGGTGGCTCACGCTTGTAATTCCAGCACTTTGGGAGACTGAGGCGGGTGGATCACTTGAGGTCAGGAGTTCAAGACCAGCCTGACCAGCATGGTGAAAACCTGTCTCTACTAAAAATACAAAAATAAATTGGCTGGGCATGGTGGTGGGTGCCTGTAATCCCAGCTACTCGGGAGGCTGAGGCAGGAGAATCCCTTGAACTTGGGAGGCGGAGGTTGCAGTGAGCTGGGATCGCACCACTGCACTCCAGCTTGGGCAACAAGAGCGAAAACTCTGTCCCAAAAAAAAAGAAACCATGTTTACCAGGTGCGCTCGGTTCAAGGCAGTCTTGGTGCTGCCACCCCTACTGTCCTCAGCTGGGCCACTGCAGGGGGCACAGAAGGGAGATGGCTCCAGCCAGATATGGGGCCCTTAGAAGGCTGCCTCCTCCAGCCCCTCAAAACTCAAATCCAGCCCCTCTCTTGGACCTGTCTCCCTTCCTCACATCTCAGCATCCACCCCAGCCACCCCAGCCTAGGCCAATTCCGGAAGCTTCTGTCCTCACATGGTTATCTTTTGCATCTTACCTGCTCAACATTCAACCACCCCACAAATCCTGGCTGAACACGCACCATATGGGAGCACTGTGCTGGTCCCACAGCAGTGCAGGGAAGGGAGGCACTAAAAAAGATCAATTCCCATTTCCATACAATTAACAAAGACGAAGGATTGAGACAAAGATAACTCCGCAAAGAAAAGGAGAACCAGGCCGGGCACAGTGGCTCATGCCTGTAATTCCAGCACTTTGGGAGGCAGAGGTGGGAAGATACCTGAGGCTAGGAGTTCAAGACCAGCCTGGCCAACATGGCAAAACCCTGTCTCTACTAAAAAATACAAAAAAAATTAGCCAGGCATGGTGGCACACGCCTGTAATCCCAGCTACTTGGGAGGCTGAGGCAGGAGAATCACTTGAATCCAGGAAGCAGAGGTTGCAGTGAGCCAAGATCACACCAATGCACTCCAGCCTGGACAACAGAGCCAGATTCTGTCTAAAAAAAAAAAGAAACAAAATAAATAAATAAATATTTAAATATTTTAAAAAACAAAAACAAAAATTAGCCAGGTTTGGTGGCATGTGCCTGTAATCCCAGCTACTTGGGAGGCTGAGGCACAAGAATCACTTGAACACAGGAGGCAGAGGTTACAGTGAGCCGAGATTGCACCACTGCACTCCAGCCTGAGCGACGGAGTGAGACTGTCTCAAAAAAAGAAAAAGGAAAGAAAAGAAAAGTAGAAGCAAGGCCAGGCACAGTGGTTCATGTCTATAATCCTAGTGCTTTGGGAGGCTGAGGTACGAGGATCACTTGAGATCAGGAGTTCGAGACCAGGCTGGGAAACATAAGGAGACCCAATCTACAAAAAATTTTTTTTAACTAGCCAGGTGTAGTGGCGTGAGCCTGTAGACCCAGCTGGTCGGGAGACTGAGGTGGGAGGATGGCTTGAACCTAGGAGGCAGAGGCTGAAGTTGGCCATGATCTCGCCACTGTACTCCAGCCTAGGTGATGGAGACAGACCCTGTCTCTAAAAAGTAAATAAAATAAAGGCCGGATGCAAGGGTTCACACCTATAATCCCAATACTTTGGGAGGCTGAGGTGGGCAGAAGGCTTGAGCCCAGGAGTTTGAGACCAGACTGGGCAACATGGTAAAACCCCATCTTCACAAAAAATACAAAAATCAGCCAGGCATGGTGGCACATGCCTGTAGTCCCAACTACTGGGGAGGCTGAGCTGGGAGGATTGCTTGAGCCTGGGAGGTGGAGGTTGCAGTGAGCAGAGATTTCACCACTGCACTCCAGCCTGGATAACAGAGTGAGACCCAGTCTCAATAAATAAATAAATTAAATTAAAATGAAGAAAAGCAGCAGAATGAAAGTATATAATGGCAACAAATAGACATTAATAAATTCAGACATCTAGGTGAGAGGTGAACTGCATCTTTTTTTTTTTTTTTTTTTTTTGACAGAGTCTCGCTCTGTTGCCCAAGTTGGAGTACAGTGGCACAATCTCAGCTCATTGCAGCCTCTGCCTCCTGGGTTCAAGCGATTTCTGGCTAATTTTTGTATTTTTAGTAGAGATGAGGTTTCACCATGTTGGCCAGGCTGCTCTCAAACTCCTGACCTCAAGTGATCTACCCTCTTCAGCCTCCCAAAGTGCTGGGATTACAGGCGTGAGCCCACCACGCCTGGCCAAACTGTATCTTTTAAAAGTAATTATCAAAATATAAACTTTGGCTGAAGGAAAAGATGGGGAGAAGAAAGGAGGAGCAGGCAAGGATAGAAAATTCTCCACGTGCTGTGTCTATAAGGGGATCTGTCTGCAAATGGGTCAATAACCCTGTCTACAACTTTTTTTTTTAAATAATCACGGTCTTTAAAAAGTGCTTCTGGACTGGGCACAGTGGCTCACACCTGTAATCCCAGCACTTTGGGAGGCCGAGGCAGGAGGATCACGAGGTCAAGAGATTGAGACCATCCTGGCCAACATCCTCAGAATTCAGGGGACTCCTTCCATAGGGAAGCCTTCCTAGGGTCTATCTAAGGAGGCCACCCCCACCATTGCCCAGCTCCATGGTTCTTGCTGACATTCTTTATCAGCTGACACACTCGCTTTCACTGTTTTGTGTTTTGTTTTTGTTTTTAGTGGTGTTTTTTTGTTTTGTTTTGCTTTGTTTTGTTTTGTTTTTTGAGATGGAGTTTTACTCTTGTTGCCCAGACTGGAGTGCAATGGCATGATCCCGGCTTACAGCAACCTCCGCCTCCTGGATTCAAGCAATTCTCCCTGCCTCAGCCTGCCGAGTAGCTGGGACTCCAGGTGTGCACCACCACACCCAGCTAATTTTTGTATTTTTAGTAGAGATGGGGTTTCGCCATGTTGGCCAGGCTGGTCTCAAACTCCTGACCACAGACGATCCGCCCACCTTGGCCTCCCAAAGTGCTGGGATTACAGGCATGAGCCACTGCGCCCGGCCTTGTTTTTGTTTTTGAGACGGAGTCTCGCTCTGTTGCCCAGGCTGGAATGCGGTGGCACGATCTTGGCTTACTACAACCTCCACCTCCTGGGTTCTAGCGATTCTCTTGCCTCAGCCTCCCAAGTAAGTAGAACTATGGGCATCTGCCACCATGCCCAGCTAATTTATGTATTTTTAGTAGAGACAGGGTTTCACCATGTTGGCCAGGCTGGTCTCGAACCCCTGACCTCTTGATCCACCCGCCTCAGCTCGCTGGGATCCCAAAGTTCTGGGATTACAGGCGTGAGCCACTGTGCCCAGCTCGCTTTCACTGTTGTCTGTCTGTCTTCTATCTCCCACTCCAGCCTGAGAGCTCTGGGATGGCAGAGATGAGCCTGTTTCCCCAGGGCTGGGTCCTGGCTTCAACAAACACTGGTCCCCTGAGGGTTTCTGTGGGCACTGCACTAAGATGTGCTAGCGATGGCACTTCATGCCAGGCATCGTTCTCTGTGCCTTATGCACACGGACTACCTATATAAGGAAGTAAATGTGTCACAGAGAGGTGTGGTCGCTTGCCCAAGGTCACACAGCTGGTAAGTGGTAGCACCAGATACTAACCCCAGCAATCTGGCTCCAGAACTCATGCTCTTAACCCCATTCTATGCTCCTTATAAAACACCCAGCACAATGATACAACAGTAATTATTATTATCTTTGTTGCTGGATCAAGGAATAAATGGAAAGCCTGAAGAAATCATGCGTTGCTAAAAGAGGGACCCATCTTGCTTATCTGGAGTTACAGCCAAGGTGCTTAAGCACTTAATGGTCCTTCCAGGTAGAAAACAGATGTCAGGGGGCAGGCCATCAGCCCTGCAGCCTCCTTCCAGACAGAGCTGGGAGTCAAACTGCCTTTATGTGCTTTCAAAACCTTCTGGGGAGACTGAAAGGCACGCCTTCCTCTTTAAGAACCACTGACTTCCCTCAAAGATCTGGATTCAACCTGAACTGAAGCTAGGAAAAGGGAACTTACAGAACAGGAAGAAGGACACTGGCGTGTCCCCTCTTCCCTCCAAGGCACACACTGACAGTTGGGGTGCCTAAGACACGGTATGGAGCCCGTACTCATAATCCACCTCCTTAAAAGACTTTTGAAAGAGAAAAATTATCCTATTTTCCTTTATCCTACATCAACAAAAGGTGAATTTTCCTTTCTCCCATTTAAAGTCACAGTTGTTTTTTTAAAATGAGAAAGGGTTTTTTACATTGATATGAAAATATCTGCAAGATACATTCAGTAAAAAGCAAGAGGTAAAACTTGTTAAAATTAATTTTTTTAAAAAGCAAGGAATACAGCATAGCAAGACACCATCTCTACAAAAAATAAAAATGAAAAAAGTAGCTGGATGTGGTAGCATGCACCTGTAGTCCTAGCTACTCTGGAGGCTGAGTCAGGAGGATTGCTTGAGCCCAGGAGGTCGAGGCTTCAGTGAACTATCATCACACCACTACACGCCAGCCTGGGCCACACAGCAAAAGCCTATCTCTAAAAGAAATTTAAAAGAATAAAAATTTAGCTCTTTCCCTGCCACCGCAGAGTTGCGCAGAGGCGGAGGCTTCGGTGCGTTCAACATTCCGCTTCACCCGTAACCCACCGCCATGGCCGAGGAAGGCATTGCTGCTGGAGGTGTAATAGACATTAATACTGCCTTACAAGAGGTGCTGAAGACCACCCTCATCCATGATGGCCTAGCACATGGAATTCACGAAGCTGCCAAAGCCTTAGACAAGTACGTCTATCAGTCTCAATACTGAGGGTTCTTGCAACCGGAACAAAACTGCCACCCAAGGGAAGAAGGCGTGGAGTTCATGGTGTTAGCGCAAAAGTTCTGAATGGCATCCATCCTATAGGAAACCTAGGAAAAGGCGCCAAGCCCATCTTTGTCTGCTTGCATCCAACTGTGATGAGCCTATGTATGTCAAGTTGGTGGAGGCCCTTTGTGCTGAACACCAGATCAACCTAATTAAGGTTGATGACAACAAGAAACTAGGAGAATGGGTAGGCCTCTGTAAAATTGACAGAGAGGGGGAAACCCCGTAAAGTGGTTGGTTGCAGTTGTGTAGTAGTTAAGGACTATGGAAAGGAGTCTCAGGCCAAAGATTTTATCGAAGAGTACTTCAAATGCAAGGAATGAATAAGTAAATCTTTGGCTCACAAAAAAAGAAAAAAAAAGAATAAAAATTTTAAAAAATAAAAAGCAAAGAGTAGAACAGTGTGAACAGTAGGGTGCCACTTCATATAAAAAAGGGAGGAAACTGACGACTGGACACTAACATTTAAAAGAAGTAGAGAGGGCTAGGCGCGATGGCTCACACCTGTAATCCCAGCACTCTGGGAGGCCGAGACAGGTGGATCACCTGAGGTCAGGAGTTCAAGACCAGCCTGACCAACATGGTGAAACCCTGTCTCTACTGAAAATACAAAAATTAGCCGGTGGTGCGTGCCTGTAGTCCCAGCTACTCAGGAGGCTGAGACAGGAGAATCACTTGAACCTGGGAGGTAGAGGCTGCAGTGAGCCGAGATCGTGCCACTGTACTCTAGCCTTGGTGACAGAGTGAAACTCCATTTCAGGAAAAAAAAAAAAAAAAAAAAAAAGTAGAGAGAAAATGACTAAAGGTACTTCTGTATTTCTAAAGGTCACAGGAGGCTGGGTGCAGTGGCTCACGCTTGTAATCCCAACACTTTGGGAGGCAGAGGCAGAAGGATTGCTTGAAGCCAGGAGTTTAAGACCAGCCTGGGCAACACAGCAAGACGCCATCTCTACCAAAAAGTTTTTTAAAATTACCCAGGCATTGTGGCACATGCCTCTAATCCCAGTTACTCCAGAGTCTGAGGCAGGAGGGTCACTTGAGCCCAGGAGTTCAAGGCTGCAGTGAGTTATGATCACGTCACTCCACTCCAGCCTGGGCAACCAAGCGAGACAC
The DNA here is from genome assembly GCF_047675955.1 of Chlorocebus sabaeus. Classification (NCBI taxonomy): domain Eukaryota; kingdom Metazoa; phylum Chordata; class Mammalia; order Primates; family Cercopithecidae; genus Chlorocebus; species Chlorocebus sabaeus. The sequence continues at coordinate 38,903,894 of NC_132905.1, read as the reverse complement.
TGTCCCTAAAAAATTAAAAATAAAGATCACAGGAAACAGAAAACAGTAATCACTTAAAGGGATATACCTGGGCACGTGGGTGCTGGGGGAGAAAGACATTTTCTCTGTGTATCTAAAAGGTACCATGAAAAAAGTACCTTTTGGATCTTGAACCGTTTGGGTATATTGAACTGTGTGGATATATTACCTATTCAAAACAAACACAAACACAATAAAAATGATGGCCAAAGTCAGTACCAACGGAGTCCTCCCAGACACAGTGGTGGCAATTCCTGGCTGCAAACAATGATATTGAAGGCCACCACCCAGGAACCCCCTATCTTCAGACCAGACACAAATTGTCCCTCCTAGGTCTCACTTTACTTATTTGTAAACTGGAGATTTCTTATCTTTTCCTGCCCACATCACAGTGTGGTTGTAAATCTAAAAAAAAAATTCACAGCGCAGGTAAATAGGACCCTGGCATGGTCTAGTGGATATGAAGAAAGATGCCTTTAAGTATTCCTATTATTTGACTTACAGGAGTATTATCTCAGGGGAAAAATCAAGCTCTAAACAGAGAAAAGGCTTGATGCACAAAGGATATCTTTACAACATTAAACTCAATAAAACCTACATGTCTGAAAATAGGGGAATAGCTTAGCCAGTGAAACAACTGCCTCCATTAGTAATGATGACTTGGAAGATTATGTAGCAATATGAAAAATTCCTTAGGATATTAGCATTAAGTGAAAAATAGTCTGAAATTACACATATAGCATGATTAAAGACATATGAAAACACGCATAGCCATCTGTGGTAGAGAGACTTAAGCAGCCCTCATACTGTGTGCCTCCTGGTGCTCAATCCCTCCTTTGATCCCCTCCCCTGGAGTGTGATGGGACCTGTGACTTGCTTCTAACCAACAGAATATGGCACAGGTGACAGGGTGTGCAGGACTATGTGCATGTGATTACATGATTTGTTATATAAGATTACAACATCTGGCCAGATGCGGCGGCTCACACCTATAATCCTAGCACTTTGGGAGGCCGAGGCGGGCTGATCACCTGAGGTCGGGAGTTCGCGACCAGCCTGACCAACATGGAGAAACCCTGTCTCTACCAAAAATACAAAACATAGCTGGGCGTGGTGGCACATACCAGTAATTCCAGCTACTCGGGAGGCTGAGGCAGGAGAATCATTTGAACCAGAGGCAGAGGTTGCGGTGAGCCAAGATCATGCCATTGCACTCCAGCTTGGGCAACAAGAACGAAACACCATCTCAAAAAAAAAAAAAAAAAAAAGATTGCAACACCCATCTTGCTGGAGTTTTTCTCCCTGTTGTTGGCTTGAGCCTTGCAAGCAGCTCTGCTGGTGAATCCTGCATGGCCAGGAACTGTGGGCAGCCTCTAGAAGCTGAAGGTAGCCTCCTGCCAACAGTCAGGAAGAAACAGAAGCCCTCAATCATACAGCAGCGAGGAACTGAATTCTGCCAACAACCTGAGTGAGTTTGGAAGTGGGTCCTTCCCCAGTCAAGCCTGAGATGATTCCACAGCCCCAGCCAACAACTTTTTTTTTTTTTTAGACGGAGTCTCACTCTGTGGTCTAGACTGGAGTACAGCGGCGTGATCTTGGCTCACTGCAACCTCCGCTTCCCAGGTTCAAGCAATTCTCTTGCCTCAGCCTCCCAAGTAGCTGGAATTAGAGGCCCGTGCCACCACGCCCAGCTAATTTTTGTATTTTTAGTAGAGATGGGGTTTCACCATGTTGGCCAGACTGCTCTTGAACTCCTGACCTTAAGTGATCTGCCCACCTTGGCCTCTCAAAGTGCTGGGATTAGAGGCGTGAGCCATCGTACCCGGCCCCAGCCAACAACTTGATTGCAGCCTTATGAGAGCCTGAACAGAGAAGCCAGCTAAGCCATGCCCAGACTCCTGCCCCAACAGAACTGTGAAGTGATAAATATGCATTGGTTTAAGCCACTAAGATTTTGGTACTATCACACAGCAATAGATAATAAACCATACATATGAAACTGGAAGAAAATACATACACCACAATGCTAACAGTGGTTACATTTGGGTATTTGGACTACGGATATTTTTTAAAATTTTCTAGATCCCAAATAGCCTCCAATATGCTTGCAATACCTACATAATGCTTGAAAGTTTTATAGAAGAAACTAGATGCAAAGATGCTGATCAGGGCTGGGCATGGTGGCTCACACCTGTAATCCCAGCACTTTGGGAGGCCGAGGCAGGAGGCACTGCTTGAGTCCAGGAGTTTGAGACCAGCCTGGGCAACATAGCAAGACCTCGTCTCTACAATTATTATTTTTTTAATTAGCCAGACATGGTGGCATGTGCCTGTAGTTTCAGCTACTCTGGGGGTCAAGGTAGGAGGATCACTTGAGCCCAGTAGTCCCAGACGAGCCTGGACCACATATTAGGTTGGTGCAAAAGCAATTGCGATTTCTGCCATTACTTTTAATAGCAAAACTGCAATTACTTTTCACCAACCTAATAGCAAGCCCTTGTTTCTAAAAAAAAAAAAATTTAATTAGCCAGGAGTGGTGGCATGTGCCTGTAGTCCCAGCTACTCTGGGGGCTGAGACGGAAGGATCGCTTGAGCATGGGAGGTCGAGGCTGCTGTGGTGATCACACCACTGCACTCCAGCCTGGGCGATAGATCAATATCCTATCTCAAAAACAAAAACAAAATGCTTATCATGTCTGAACCCTCCACATACCCCAGGTACTAGATCCTGCCCTGTTGCAGAACTCACACAAAAACCGAGCCTACAGAGAGGCCTTACCTCCAGCCGAGTTGATGTCCTCCTCAAACATTTTCTCTATCTTGGCCAGGTGTATCTCAGTAAACAGCTGGGACCCAGGCTGGAGGTCGGGCACCTGGCTAAGGGTGATGGATGGTGTTGGGGAGCTAACAGCCTCCTTGTTCTGGAAGCTATGTGGGACAGACAGCTGGAACGAATATAACAAGAACCAGGGACTGAGTGTTTCAATTTCCTGAGCCAAACATTTTCAGCACATGATTTAAAGAGAGACTCTTTGAGAAAGAACAAGGTAAGTAGTGTTATGATGTTACTGACAGAAACACATAATTCTTTATTATTATTATTATACTTTAAGTTCTAGGGTACATGTGCACAACGTGCAGGTTTGTTATATAGGTATACATGTGCCATGTTGGTGTGCTGCACCCATTAACTCGTCATTTAGATTAGGTATATATCCTAATGCTATCCCTCCCCCCTACCCCCACCTCATGACAGGCCCTGGTGTGTGATGTTCCCCACCCTGTGTCCAAGTGTTCTCATTGTTCAGTTCCCACCTATGAGTGAGAACATGCGGTGTTTGGTTTTCTGTCCTTGCGACAGTTTGCTCAGAATGATGGTTTCCAGCTTCATCCATGTCCCTACAAAGGACATGAACTCATCCTTTTTTATGGCTGCATAGTATTCCATGGAGAAACACATAATTCTTAACCATTTTTAGACCTAAGAAGATAAAGAAAAATCTAGACTCTCCTGACTTTGGAGAGGGAACCATTGCTTCCCTTTTACAGATGCCACACGTGAGGCTCAAGGAGGATACGGCTAAGTCCTACCTTACTCATAACGGGGTGTTCATTTATAAGGGACCTCAGTTCAGTAACTATATCATTTCAAATCTTCAGTGGTCAGAATTCAGGACCCCAGGGGGCTGGGCACAGTGGCTCATGCCTGTAATCCCAGCACTTTGGGAAGCCGAGGAGGGCGGATCATTTGCGGTCAGGAGTTTGAGACCAGCCTGACCAACATGGTAGAAACCCATCTCTACTAAAAATACAAAAACATTAGCCAGGTGTGGTGGCATGTGCCTGTAGTTCCCACTACTCAGGAGGCTGAGGCAGGAGAATCACTTGAACCCAGGAGGTGGAGGTTGCAGTGAGCTGAGATTGTGCCACTGCACTCCAGCCTGGGCAACAGAGCAAGACTCCTTCTCAAAAAAAAAAAAAAAAAGACCCCAAGGAATCCAGCTCCATCTTCCCTAATTTGACCTGGTCCTGACCAGTCCAGATGTCCCATTTGGGTCAGATAAGCTCACCTGCCCCACCCCTGGCCTTGCTACCAACACACCAATGCTCAAATAGACCCCTCCACTGGGGGTTCTCCCTCACTTCCCCCTTCTACTCATCCTTCTCAGATCCCCCCCAAAAGCCTTCCCCACCCCTCTAGGCCTCATGATGCTTCCTCTCATCACTCCTCTGTGAGACTCATACAGATACTTAGCATTAGCTCAGGCCATCAAAGGCTGCCTCCCCTAAGACTCCAAACGTGGACAATTAGATGGCCTGAGTGGCAGGGAGGCAGTGCTGCTCACTGAGACACATTGCTTTGGGCCTTGGGAAGTTGAGAAGACTTTAGTTCAAAAAGACAAGAGACAAGGGATTGAATTGCTCACTCTCTCCACCTTAGCCCCAACTAAAGAGCAAATGTGCTCATCCTCCTGTGACCTTTCATTCATTTGCCAAGGGTCTACACACATTGACTGAGTGCCAGGCACTGTGGATACAGCACTGTGGATACACTGTGAACACAGTGAGGGTCCCTGCCTCCATGGAGCCCAACAGAGGAGCACGTGAAAGCTCTCACCACCCACCCAGGTCCCAGATTAGAAATCTCAGTACCACCTTCAGCTCTTCCCTCTTCCTCCTATGCATTCTACTGTCCCTCCAGTTAATTATTCCTGGGATCCATCACCTACATATAAGCCTCCTCTCCCACAACCCTGCTCGCCTCGAACTCTAGTCTTTTGCTGGGACAAGTACAATGACCACCACTAACTGAGACCAGAGTTTGGCCTTCTCTTCCCATCCACCTCCCAACACTGGCACCAGTCATCTTTCTAGGCAGCAATTTTTTTTTTTTTTTTTTTTTTTTAAACAGAGTCTCACTCTGTCACCCAGCTAGAGTGTGGCGTGATCTCAGCTCACTGCAACCTCTGCCTCCTGGGTTCAAGTGATTCTCCTGTCTCAGCCTCTCAAGTAGCTGGGACTACAGGCATAAGCCACCACACCCAGCTAATTTCTTGTATTTTTAGTAGAGTCAGGGTTTCGCCATGTTGACAAGGCTGGCCTCGAACTCCTGACCTCAGGTGATCCTCCTGCCTCAGCCTCCCGAAGTGCTGGGATTACAGGCATGGGCCACCACACCTGGCTTCTAGGCAGCAAATCTGATCAATGATTTTACTGTGACTCTGATACTCTTCACCCCAACTCCTGAGTGTAGCATTCAAAACACTTCCTAACCAGCTCTGACCTATCTTTCTAGTTTCAAGCATGCACCATGTGCCAGGCACACCACCTGCTCCCACCATCCCCAAGCCCAGCAAGCATTCCGTGCTTACTCACATTGTCTCCCATATACAATCCAGCCCGTCTCCCTCAGAGGTGAACCCCTAACCACTCTTCAGACTCTCGCTCAAATGGAGAGCTCTTCCATAACTTTCAGATGACAGTCATCACTGCCACCTCCATATTCCCAGGTCTTTGTTCATATCTGCCCCTCAAGGCATAGTAAGTGTGCATGTCTGTCCATACATGTAGGCAGCAAGCCATGAGGGGAAGCACACGGCTACAAAGCCCCAGAGCTCAGGGTTGGAATTCTGTCTGGCTCCCCCACTTACAGGCTATTTTAACTTAGGTATATCACATCATTCTCTGAGCCACAGGTTTCCTCATCTGCAAAACAGAGAGCCACAGTCCCTACCTTGCAGGGTTGTGGTTGAGACCTAAATGACACCTGAATACATGTGAAGCCCTAGTAAACTGTAATTAATTAAATGACAGCTCTTGTTATTACTCCTTGTCTCATAGTAAGCTCTTCAAAGACAAGGCCATGTTTAACTTAATCTTAATCTAATTTGTATTAATTATCTCTATATTCCCCAGCCCCAAGCACATAACAGACAATACATACCTGGCTTGATAAAAACTCTTACAGCCCATCCCACCATTATCACAACCTGCTGGACAAAATTAAGTAGAGAAGTGGAGCCCATGTACAGACCGTACATCAGGGGGCTGTGTTGCATTTGACTCATGTAATTTTTTTGTTTTGTTTTTTTAGAGACCCTCTCACTTTGTTGCCCAGGATAAGTGCAATGGCGAGATCATAGCTGACTGCAGCCTTGACCTCCCAGGCTCAAGCAATCCTCCCACCTCAGCCTCTGGAGTAGCTGGGACCACAGGCATGTGCCACTATGCCCAACTAATTTATTTTTTACTTTTTGTAGAGATGGGGGTTTTACTATGTTGCCCAGGCAGGTCTCAAACTCCTGGGCTCAGCGATCCTCCTGCTTTCGGCCCACAAAGTACTGGGATTACAGGTGTTAGCCACCATACCCAGTTTCAGGCAGCCCTTTAAAAGTACACTTAGGTCAGGTGTAGTGGCTCATGCCTGTAATCCCAGCACTTTGGAAGGCCGAGGCAGGCGGTTCATGAGGTCAGGAGTTCGAGACCAGCCTGGCCAACATAGTGAAACCCTGTCTCTGCTAAAAATACAAAAATTACACCTGTAATTCTAGCTACTCAGGAGGCTGAGGCAGGAGAATTGCTTGAACCCGGGAAGCAGAGGTTGCAGTGAGCCGAGATGGTGCAACTGCACTCTAGCCTGGGCGACAGAGCAAGACTCTGTCTCAAAAAAACAACAAAAAAAGTACACTTAAGTTACCTGCCTGGTAAATGTCTGAGTATGCAACCCCCTCCCCAATGCAGAAACCACTGTCCTTCCATGCTGGTAAGTGAGGTTTTGGGTGACTCTGGAATGCCCCACCCTTTATTAGTCCAGATAATTGTCTTACCTTTTGGAGTTGAGGGATCTCTGCTAAGTCTTCAGAAGACATTAGTCTTGACCTAGAATAGGGAATCATAGTCAACTTAACTCCAGTCGTTGTAAGGACCACATGGAAGGTTGACTTAGCCAGGTCACAAAAAGGTGGAAAAGAAGTCAAGGTCAAGGGAGAGGGTGGCTGCACCTTGCCCATGGACACTCCCAGCAAGCATTTGATGAGCATCCCTTTTCCCAGAGATTTCTCCAGCAAAAAGCTTTTGCCAAGCTTGCATCTGAGCCTTTCCTCCCCTGATACACAGGAGTTGTCCTGCAGAAGCCATGGGGTTTCACAAGTTTCTTTACTCCTGACTTAATGCCAGAGGCTTTCTAAAGAGGATCACACTTTCTACAGAAGTAGAAGAATCTTAGGAGGCCATGTGGTAGTACAAGTACAATAAACAGATTAGAAAAATAAGGCCCCCTCATTTCTGCTGCATATACCCTCCCCACCCGCCTTCCAGTGCCCTTGCAAGTCAGGACTTCGGGAGAGCAGACAGAACAGAGCTCTTCTCTGGGAATATAAAGGGAACGTTTCTATTGGGTCAGCAAGGCCTCCATATGAGATAGATGACAGAGTTTTGTTAGGGTCATTGGAGCACCAATCCACCTTGTCAGCAAGTCCCACCAGGCAAGAGTCCAGAGGGCACTCTAGGATGGCAGGTGGACAGCCAAGAAATAGTTAAGCCCAGGACATGCATAGGAGACAGACCAAGTGAGCCAGCTTGGCTTGACCTGAAGGGCCCTGGGGGCAGAAGGGAGGAAGAAATCATGGGAGAGAAGAAAAAAAAAAAAAATTGGCAGCAGAAAGTAGAATCTTGAATACCTGGCCAGTCTGAATAAAATGAAGGGCAACTATGAAAGTTCACCAGCAGCCAGGTGCAGTGACTCACAGCTGTAATCCCAGCACTTTGGGAGGCCAAGGCGGAAGGATCACCTGAGGTCAGGAGTTCAAATGAGACCAGCCTGTCCAACATGGTGAAACCCTGTCTCTACTAAAAATACAAAAAATTAGCCAGGTGTGGTGGCAGGTTCCTGTAATCCCAGCTACTTGGGAGGCTGAGGCAGGAGGATTGCTTGAACCTGGGAGGCACAGGTTGCAGTGAGCCAAGATCGAGCCATTGTACTCCAGCATGGGCGACAAGCGCAAGACTCTGTCTCAAAAAAATAAAAAATAAAATTCATCAGCACAAGCTGGAGGGAGAAGACTGAACGGTACCCAAGAATGCTCTAATCTAGCAGTGTCTTGGCAACAGCTCACACCTAAGGACCAAAGGAGAGAGGACAGCCTAAAGGAAGGAGATTTGGAAGCCAAGAACCAAGTTAACAGAAATGCCAGAACCACTTCCAGAAAAAGGAGCAAGGAGGGAAAGTGATTTAATGCATGTGATACTAGGCTGTCCAGTTAGGAATAAAAAAACAGGCCGAGGCAGGAGGATCACTTGCATCCAGGAGTTTGAGACCAGACTGGGCAACACTGAGACCCCATTTCTACAAAAAATCCAAAATTAGCCAGGTGTGGTGGCACACACCTACGTGCCCAGCTACTCAGGAGGCTGAGGTGGGAGAACTGCTTGAGCCCAGGAGGTTGAGGCTGCAAAGAGCTGAGATCGTACCACTACACTCCAGCCTAGATGACAGAGTGAGACCCTGTCTCAAAAAAAAAAAAAAAAAAAAAAAAAAAAGAAAAGAAAAAGAAATAATAAAAACGAATACCTGGAAATCTGGGGACTGAAACTTGAGTGGCTACAGAAAGAGGAAGAAACACACAAGACAGCTAGGAGAATGGGATGCTACAAAGTGAACTAAGGTGATAAGGGAAAGAAACGGCCATTGAAAAAGGCAATTAAGAGGTTACCAGTGAAAAAGCTGAAGTGTATGTAAAATGTTAAGTCCATTTCTGTTAAGAATATATGCATGTACATGTTGGCACATGCATAAAAAAAGAGCCTGGAAACATATACTCCAAAATTAATGGCAGTCATCTCTGGCAGGTGAGATTATGGAAGATGTTTATAGCCTAAATCATGCAGTTCTGATTTTTAATTAAAAAAGGGTTCATGGCAATCTTTTGAGATGGGGTCTTGCTATGTTGCCCAAGCTGGTTTTGCACTCCTGGGCTCAGCTGATCCTCCCACCTCAGCCTTCCAAGTAGCTGGGACAACAGGCGCATGCCACCACACCAGGTTCATGGCAATCTTTAAAACGTGTTTCAATGGCTGGGCGCAGTGACTCATTCCTGTAATCCTAGCACTTAAGGAGGCTGAGGTGGGCAGATCACCTGAGATTGAGAGTTCAAGAACCGGCCTGACCAACATGGAGAAACCTCGTCTCTACTAAAAATACAAAGTTAGCTGGGTCTGGTGGTGGATGCCTGTAATCCCAGCTACTCGGGAGACTGAGGCAGGAGAACTGCTTGAACCAGGAGGGGGAGGTTGCGGTGAGATCGCACCATTGCACTCCAGCCTGGGCAACAAGAACACAACTCCGTCTCAAAAAAAATAAAATAAAATGTGTTTCAGTGGAGTGGGTAGGATGGTGGGTAGTAATTTAAATGACTCCTTTGTGAAAGGCCACTGTTGAAGAGTGATTGCTGCAGCATCATTCATAGGAGCAAAAACCAAAAGTGAACCATTATAGAGAAATGAATGAATCAGTGCACCTGCACCTAGGACATCACCTAAACATCAGAAGGATGAATCTGACCTCCAGCAGCTAAGAGAGATTTCCATGAAGTACTAATAAGAAAAGCAAGATGCAGGCCAGGCACAGTGGCTCACATCTATAATGCCAACACTTTGGGAGGCCAAGGCAGGAAGATCGCTTGAGTCCAGGAGTTCGGGACCAGCATGGACAACATGGTGAAACCCCATCTGTACAAAACATACAAAAAATAAGCTGGGTACGGTGGCACTCACCTGTAGTCCCAGCTACTCAAGACAGTGAGGTGGGAGGATTACCTGCATCCAGGAGTTCGAGGCTGTAGTGGACTGTAATTACAACACTGCACTCTGAGGCCTGGGTGACAGAATGAGACTTTGTCTCAAAAAAAAAAAAAAAAAAAAAAAAAAAAAAACAAGATGCAGAAAAGGTGCATAGTATGATGCCAATTTTTATGAAAGAATGAAAAAATAGGCCGGGCACAATGGCTTACGTCTGTAATCCCAGCTACTTGGGAGACTGAGGCCCAAGAATTGCTTGAACCCAGGAGGTAGAGGTTGCAGTGAGTTAAGATTGTGCCATTACGCTCCAGCCTATGCGAAAGAGTAAGACTCCATCTCAAAAAAAAAAAAAAAAAAAAAAAAAAGGTTGCCACCATCAACAATGCGGCCAAATTACATCCTCTGATCCAATACATGGAGGGCACATTGCTTCAGTCGTATTACTGCCAAAAAAAATACATCTGAATCTAATCATAAGGAAACAGACAAACCCAAATTACAGGATCTTCTACAAAATAACTGGTTTTTTGTTTGTTTGTTTGTTTTTTTGAGTGTCTGTCACACGGGCTAGAGTGCAGTAGCTCAATCTTGGCTCACTGCAACCTCCACTTCCCAGGTTCTGATGATTCTCATGCTTCAGCCTCCTCAGTAGCCGGGATTATAGGCGCCTGTCACCACACCCGGCTAACTTTTGTATTTTTAGTAGAGACAGGGTTTCTCCATGTTGCCCAGGCTGGTCTCGAACTCCTTGGCCTCCAGTGCTTTCCGCCCACCTTAGCTTCCCAAAGTGCTGGGATTACAGGTGTGAGTCACCACACCTGGCCAAAATAAAATGCCATGTAAACCAAAGAAAGGCTAAGGAACTGTTAGAGATGAAAGGTGACTCAAGAGACCCAACAACTGGCTGGGCGCGGTGGCTCCCGCCTGTAATCCCAGCACTTTGGAGGCTAAGGCGGGCGGATCACGAGGTCAGGAAATCGAGACCATCCTGGCTAACACGGTGAAACCCCGTCTCTACTAAAAATACAAAAAATCAGCCGGGCGTGGTGGTGGGTGCCTGTAGTCCCAGCTACTCAGGAGGCTGAGACAGGAGAATGGTGTGAACCCGGGAGGCGCAGCTTGCAGTGAGCTGAGATCGCGCCACTGCACTCTAGCCTGGGCAAAAGAGCGAGACGCTATCTCAAAAAAATAAAATAAAAAATAAAAGAGAGATCCAACAACTAAAGGCAATGCACTATTCTGAATTGAATCCCAGACTGGGAAAAAACAAAAATGCTGTAAGGACTGCTATTCTCGGTGAAATTATGTAAAATTTGAACGTGGACTCTACATTATATTAATGTTTTCTGCTTTTGATAACTGTAGTGTGGTTATGAGAATGTCCTTGTTCTCAGGAAATGTGCACTTAAAAGTATTTAGGAGTAAAAGGGCATGATGTTTGTTAATTCTCAAATGGTTTAACAAATACATAGGCCAGGCGCGGTGGCTCAAGCCTGTATCCCAGCACTTTGGGAGGCCAAGACGGATCATGAGGTCAGGAGATCGAGATCATCCTGGCTAATACGGTGAAACCCCGTCTCTACTAAAAAAAAAAAAAAAAAAAAATACAAAAAACTAGCCGGGCAAGGTGGCGGGCGCCTGTAGTCCCAGCTACTCGGGAGGCTGAGGCAGGAGAATGGCGTGAACCCAGGAGGCGGAGCTTGCAGTGAGCTGAGATCCGGCCACTGCACTCCAGCCTGGGCGACAGAGCAAGACTCTGTCTCAAAAAAAAAACAAAAACAAAAAAACAAATACATGTATAACAACACAAATGCAGCAAAATGTTCACAGTTAGTCTAGACAAAGGGAAGTTCTCTGTAGTAGTCTAACAACTATTTATATATTTTTAATTATTTCAAAACTAAACGTTTTGTAAGAGAAATGTCTTTCACCAGGAGAAAGTGGTTCTATGTATGCTCATGAACAGAGGTAAAATGCCAATTGGAAAAAAAAAAATGCTGGTTGCTGGCAAAAGAGACCACCCAAAAGAAAAGGGCAGGAGTAAGAGGGGAGAGGCCAAGACAAGTACCATTCCTCCAACTCGGAAGGGAAGCAAGGGAAGGATGAGATATAAAACTCAGCTGATATTCAGAATTGGAGAACAGGTCAGATCAGAAGTCACACCCATCTGCCTCAATCTGTTCCCTAAAGTTGACCTGTCCGGAGCTTATGGAAGAGGGGCAGGGTAAGGCAAGTGGGGAGAGTACCATCTGGAACAGGGGTGAGAATTCAGAGCAGCCACTAGGGGAACATGCTAGGGATTAAAGGGGAATGAGTGGTTTGTAGGAATTTGTAGAGGCAGATGACTTAAGGATACGCGCATTGAAAGCCGGTCAGGACACAGGTAAGAGCTGCTCTCCAGCCTTGGAGCTCAGGCAGAGGTCTTCAGCAGAGGTATCCAATCTTTTGGAGTGTAACTTTCACCCAACACCCCCACTCACCCTGACTCAATTTGATCTCCCCGGTTAATCTTGCTGGCAAAGTGCTATCACTTTCCAACTCCCATCTCAACAAAGACATCGGCAGCTGTTCCCAGTCCAAGACAGCTCCTTTATGAAGTCGAGATGGAACTCTGGGTCTGCTGGTCACATTTAGAACCACGGAAATGAGACAGAATTCCATATGAAGAACATAAATGAAGCATCAGAACCCAGCCCACAAACCGTAATCACAGAACCATTTTTCATCCAATTTCTTTTATTGAAGAAGTTGAACTTACAGGAGACAGTGAAAGGAGCTACAGCACAAACAGGACAAACACAGATACAAAATAATACATAAAACAAGTAGTAGGAAACTGGAAGATGCCAGGGAGTCCTCTTAAAAAGCAGGGTTCACCAAAACCAAAAGACCAACTGGCTCCAGGACAGTGAAAGGCACAGTACCTCCTCTGCCCTCTGCGTAAGCTCCAATTCTTTGAAAATAAGAAGGAGACAAGTGTTATGTGTGAAATTGGGGACTTACAAATCCAGACTTCAGGGCAGGCCTAGACTTGATGCAGCCACTGTAATCTTGATCCATGGCGCAATTCAGCAGACAAGTTGGTGAAAGGTTAAGTGTCTCCAGAGATTTCAACCAGGGATGTGGATTCCAGATGTTAAAAGACACCCAGTTAAGTCACATTTCACGTGGAAGTAGACGTTTTCAAATGCTAAATGACCACCAAACAAAACATTTTCCCTGGGCTTTCACCTCTCAGAGAACACCAACATACAAAAAGTCTGTTCTCATTTCATCAATAATGGAGACAAAGGATTTTGTCAAGAGTGTAGAATTTTAAGAATGGATGAATTAAAAAGTCAAAAAAAGGTGCAAAGGTCCTATAAATCAGGGTTTATTAGACTAGACATTAATAAATTAGAAGGGTTTTTTTAAAAAAAAAAAAAAAGGCTGATGGCCCTAAATATGAGTTTCCCATTGTTTCTTAGCTTAGTATATTCATTTTCCAATACAATGTTAGCAATTCTTACAGCAGTTCCTGCCATTTTTCCAATAACACACATAAATCAAATGGTATATATTTTTCACTATAACCAATCTTCACTGATTAATACATTTATCAGTATTTTAATATGGCCTAAAATATGCTAAATTCTGTCACAATAAATATGTTTTTCCCTCCCTGGTGAGAAATATGAGTAAAAAAAGGAAAATACTAAGATGCATTCCACTTTTTAGTTAAGGAAAAGTTAGAAAACTCCCACCTTTTTAAAAAAGAATGAAAATATGATCCTAAGTAACTCAGGTTAGAAAAACAGTAACAGGGCCAGGCGCAAATGCCTATAATCCCAGCACTTTCAGAGGCTGAGGCAGGATGATCACTTGAGCCCAGGAGTTTGAGATCAGTCTGGGCAACATAGTGAGACCATGTCACTATTAAAAAAAAAAAAAAAAATTAAAAAGAGAAAAAAGCAGTAACAATAAAACAAGTGGAAAGGAGGACATTCAGAAGAAAAATCTCCTAGATAAACCTCTGAAAAAAATAATTTTGGAAAAAGTTAGAAGTCCTACCTAAGATTAATTCAGGCATCACTTGCTAATGCTAAGGAAATTCTGACTGGAAGGGAGCAACTCAGGGGGCCAAGAGCCACACTAACAGACGCAATCACCTGCCCTAGAGAAGGTGCTTCCTCACACTCCCACTTAGCTGCAATGCGAATACCGTCCTTTCAAGTCTCAACCCTACGATTTTAAGATATCAAAACTTGTATCCTTCTTCAGCTCTATGTAATTTGTCAAAAATTTCAAGATGCAACTCTATAGCCAAAAAGAGAGCCTTTTTCCTTTTTCAAACAAAAATAAACATGAGAGAAGTCACTGACTGCTAAAACTAGCAGGGACCCTCAAGATTGGTATCACAGGATCACACCTTCACCTGGCCGTAGGTTGAGGTCAGTAACTCAGCTCACATGACATTTAAAACCACACAACACTACCCGACAGAGTTACAGGTTCAGATGCCAATGGTTTCAAAAAACCATGATTCAGGCCGAGCGCAGTGGTTCATGCCTGTAATCCCAGCACTTTGGGAGGCTGAGGCAGGTGGATCACGAGGTCAGGAGTTTGAGACCAGCCTGACCAACATGGTGAAACTCCGTTTCTACTAAAAATACAAAAATTAGCCAGGCACGGTGGTGGCGTGCGCCTGTAATCCCAGTTACTCAGGAGGCTGAGGCAGGAGAGTCACTTGAACCTGGGAGACGGAGGCTGCAGTAAGCCGAGATCGCACCACTGCACTCCAGCCTGCACGACAACAGCAACACTCCGTCTCAAAAAGAAAAAAAAAAAAAAAAAAAGATTCAAGAAAAAGGCAGATTCTCATGTGTTCAGCACCTACTTTAAAAAAAAAAAAAAAAAAAAAGGCACTTCTTGGCCAGGAATGGAGGAGGATTGCTTGAGTCCAGGAGTTTGAGACCAGCCTAGGGAACATAGCCAGACCTTGTCTCTACAAAAATAAAAAAAAATAGCTGAGCAGTTCCAGCTGCTTGGGAGGCTGAGGTGGGAGAATCACTTGAGCCCAGGAAGTCGAGGCTGCAGTGAGCCGTGATCATGCCACTGCACTCCAGCCTGGATGACAGAGAGAGACTCTGCCTGGAAAACAACAAAAAGCACTTCTTAATGACTGGGAAAAATATTAAATATTAGGTTAGAGAGTTAAAGACTCTTAGAAATTTTAAAGAATAAATGTATTTCACTCAACACTGAATCTTTAAATTATTACTTCTTCGGACCAGGAACGGTGGCTCAGGCCTGTAATCCCAGCACTTTGGGAGGCCGAGTAGGGCAGATCACTTGAGCTCAGGAGTTGGAGACCAGCCTGGACAGCGTAGTGAAACCCCATCCCCCCCCAAAAAAGAAAATTATTACTTCCTCTCTCAGCCTTCAAAATTGAGGAGGAGGGAGGGACAAATTGGGGTATCCCATAGCTGCCTGCAAAAAATACAATAGCTTATTCCATTCTCCCAAGCAGGATTTAAAATTTCAAAGTGAAAACAGCAGTCATATATAATTATACATGCTTAACTCTCTCACATTTTGTAGAAAAACACACAAAATACCCAAAAAAAAAAACAAAAAAAAGAATGTATCAGATTAGAAAACTTAAGTAGAATGCCAAAATCCAGATGACCTTGAAGTTTTGCTGGATCTTAAAATCACTAGAACTACTTCAAAATATATAAACAGGCCCCATTATGAAAAATATGAATATGAACACGATAAATAAGCGAGAGGAAAGGAAAACTCGTCACTGAGATAAACCATGACAGGTCCTGGGTAAAATACATTTAGATGATTCGGGGATGGAGGTACTAGAATTAGCAAGGCCCTCCCTGCAGCTTGCAACCTATGGGGAAAAAGCCAGACAGGTGGTAGGCCACTTGTATTATTCCTCCGGTCAAAGCCTCCTCTTTCAGAGTCAAAACCAAAAGTAGTTGAGACACTGTGCTTTTCTATCAAAATCGCCCTTCACTGGTGAAAATTAGCTTCCACTGGCAACATTTGCTGGGAACTAGGCACTCTCCCACTCTTTCTTGTTCCAGTATCCTACTGATTTTTACAGACCTCAGTAACTTTTTCTGAACTAGGACTCAACTCTTCACTGAGCCAATGAAAAGCCATGCTCTGCAGACTTCAGACACAGGGCCTAGCAGAGGACTCTGGTCTTAACTCCTGGTCCATGGCATTCCACTTACAGCACTGTCTCCCTCATTTATTTCAGTAAAGGTCAGAGGTGGGTGCCAGCCCCACACCCCCTTCATATGTTCAGTCTACCCACTTGTATGCTTGACCTTGGACTTCACTTCAATACTCTGCATTGCAATTTGTGAATCATCCATTAAGGCTAAATCTTAAAAACTAATCTCTGTCTCCACTGGAGACATAGTAACTAGTAAGAGCCACAAATCCAGCTTTTTAAGATTTACCCTGATAGACCGACTCTCACCCAACAAAAGCTTCCCACATCCCACTCTACCACCAAAACAGAAAGTAAATGAAAGGCTCAGTAGATGGAATAAATTACTCTTCCTCCTCTGCCTCATACCTACACCCAGCCTCACCAACAATCTCCTCAGACTGCAAAAAGACACTCAAAGTAAACCAGGAAAAACCTAAAGTAGAAATTTTTAAAAAGTAAATAAGGCAAGACAAATAGAATTCCAAACTGCCTTTATATATATATATATTTTATCTTTTAAATACAGACAGGGTCTCTTGCTATGTTGCCCAGGCTAGTTTCAAACTCCTGGGCTCAAGCAGTCCTCCTGCACTGGCCTCCCAAAGTGCTGGGATTACAAGCATGAGCCCCGACACCCAGCCCCAAACTGCTGATAGGTCATTTTACAATTATAAATTATCTCTTGATGCCACTTACAAAGTTCTAGGCATTGGTAACTGGTTTGCTTTCAAATGGTCACAGGACAAAGAACTGCCTCTCCTCACACTCTGAAACATGTCTGTGAAGGCTATTTCCATTTCACATTTCAGAACCTGAGAGCCTCTAATACAAGGAAATGAGAGTTAAATTTTGATACACACACACACACACACACACACACACACACACCCCTCTCAAGATTTAAGGTTCTAGATTGAGGAGCCTAGAAATTTGACTCTAAGGCTTGACCTGCTTACCTAGATAACCAAATTAATGAAGCTGCCGGATACAACCTCAATAGAGTACAGAGAAAGCTTCTGTACTCCAGGGACTAAGGTAACATTACTTTCCAAATCAGATTAAGCCAAAGGGGAAACAGACAGACCTTCACAAGTTACAGCTATATAACAATTTGAGCCAGGCACAGTGACTCACACCTGTAATCCCAGCATTTTAGGAAGCAGAGATGGATGAATTGTTTGAACCCAGGGGTTCAAGACCAGCCTGCAATATAGCAAACCCCGTCTCTACAAAAAAAATACAAAAAAACTGGCCAGGCGTGGTGGCTCACGCCTGTCATCCCAGCACTCTGGAAGGCCGAGGCAGGTGGATCACCTGAGGTCAGGAGTTCCAGACCAGCCTGGCTAACATGGCAAAACCCCGTCTCTACTAAAAATACAAAAATTAGCTGGGCGTGGTGGTGGGCGCCTGTAATCCCAGCTACTCTCGGGGCTGAGGCAGGAGACTCACTTGAACCCAGGAGGCGGAGGTTGCAGTGAGCCAAAATGGCGCCACTGTACTCCAGCCTCGGCAACAAGAACGAAACTCTATGTCTCAAAAAAAAAAAAAAAAAAAAAATACAAAAACACAAAAAAATTAGACAGCCAGGCATGGTGTGCACTACAGTCTCAGCTACTAGGGAGGCTGGGGTGGGAGGATAGCTTGAGCCCAGGAACTTGAGGCTGCCATGAGCCATGACTATGCCACTGCACTCCAGCCTTGGTGACAGAAGACCCTGTCTCAAAAAACAAAAAAAAAAACATACATAATTTGGCTGAAGTCATCTAGGTTAATAGTTCTAACTAAAGTCAAGTTCAGTGTAAAAGTACAGAATCCCTTCAGGCTTTTAGAGAAAACTGAACATTCTGTTATACCCTTGCATGTGAAAATGAAGAGAAAAAAAGCAGCAAGCATCATGAAGATACAGAAATAAATATGAATTCATCTGGTTTTGACATTTTACAAACTAAATGTGTGAATTCAAAAGTATGATATCAAGCCAGGAGTGGTGGCTCACACCTGTAATCCCAGCAAAGTGCTGGGAGGCCAAGACAACAGGTGGATCACTTGAGGCCAAGAGTTCGAGACTAGCTTGGCAAAACCTCACCTCTACTGAAAATACAAGAATTAGCCAGGTGTGGTGGCACAGGCCTGTAATTCCAGCTACTCGGGAGGCTGAGGCATGGGAACTGTTTCATCCCGGGAGGTGGAGGTTGCAGTGAGCCAAGATCATGCCACTGCACTCCAGCCTGGGTGACAGAACAAGATTCTGTCTCAAACAAAAAAAAAAAAAAAGAAGACATATTACAACGGTGCCAGACCAGAAAAACGACAGGTGGTTCATAACCCTGATCACAGAATGAGGTTCAGCTTGTTTCAAAGCAATGTTCTCTGTTGTCAACAGTCAGATTTGGGTCACCCACATGCTTGCAAGCTAATCTGATTAGGCTGATCAGGCCTAAAGCTTGGATTTTTATTTGTGGACTTTGCAATGAACTTTGGTCAACGTCGCAAAAGGAGTCCTTTATACTCAATCTTCTGAAACAATCCTTAAAAGAAAAACTATAGAGGATCACCTTGGCTAAAGCAAAAGAAAAATGTTTCCTTTTCAAAACCCATCACATTCTAGAGAGCAAACCTTGAAGAAAATATGGGTTTTTTAATCAATGAATCTGAGACATTGAATCTTCATTTAAAAGGAAACAAAAACAGGATAAACGTAACCGCCTGAAGACAGAAGGGAGTTCTACTTGTCCATACTACCATGCTGAAAAGGAAATACTAAAAGAACATGTTACTTATTTTACAAAATACCCAAAACCTGTCTGAAGGAATGCCCTTCCGAATTCTCAGGATACAAAAGCCCTGTCCTAAGCTTTTTCTAATCTATAAACAGAATTTCAGACTGGATCCGAAGAACTTGTGCCATAAATAATGTCTCTTGTCTGTACAGAGCTTTCTAGCTTTGTAGTTGTTTTTTCTTTTTTTTCTTCTTCTGTCCATCAGCTCCTTCTAATTCCAACAAGTACCCAGTGAGGGAGGCGCTTCAGCCAAAATCATCATCTCTGTCTTGTAGGTAAGAACAAGAGAAGTCAAACAGCTCAACACTCACAAAGCAGGAGAGACCTGCAAGAGGACTCAAGTCTGATGTTCCCCTTGCCAGAATTATTATTTAAAATTGCAGACATATAGATAAGGCCCAAATTAAAATGCAGGTTTTCAACCTCCCAACTAAGAATCTAAGGTGATGAACTTTTATAAATACATTATGTCAAACAAGTTCCCCATGTGATTCTGAAGCCCATCAGTTTGAGAATCACCAGAATGAACAATGATCCAAATCCAGCCAGAGAACCCATGTGTTTACCTATCCTTCATGAAACACAGAACCTGCCAACCAAACCAAGCAGCAAAGACTGTATGTGCTTCAAATTCAAGAGCCAGGTCAATGCACTTGGTCAGATACCCACAGTATCGGCTTCTCTCCTTACCAAGGTAACTTCTCAGTTGACAGTAGCCAACAGTATCTTCACAAACTCCTTGCACTCCTGGAAGGTATCTTCTTGTAGATGACCAATACATATGGTGTCAAATTCCTTCTGAAGGTACTTAACACTTTAAGGAAGGTATCATACCATTAACTATGGGTGCAGCCCTTGTCAAGATCAGGTTAGGTTTATAGTGCATCCATAACCATGACTCTACATATCCTACAACACACTACCTCTGCCCATTTAACTTTATTTCTGACTGAAAATGGCAAGTCTCCTTTTGAACTCATTTCTAATGGCACAGAATTTTACAAGGGAGAAAAAAAATAGTGACAATTTTAGATTATTTTATAGATTGAGATCATGTTAACTGCCTTTGAAACAATTTCAGGGCTGGGTGCAATGGCTCACACCTGTAATCCCAGCACTTTAGGAGGCCAAAGTGGGAGGATCACTTGAGCCCAGGAGTTCAAGACCAGCTTGGGCAACATAAGGGGACCCCATCCTACAAAAAACACAAAGTTTAGCTGGGCATGGTGGTGCGCGTCTGTGGTCCCCACTACTCACAAGGCTGAGGTGGGAGAATTGCTTGAACCCAAGAGGTCAAAGCTGCAGTGAGCCAAGATCATGCCACTGTACTCCAGACTGGGCAACAGAGGGAGACCCTGTCTCAAAAAAGAAAGGAAAAAAGAACCACACCTTCAGAAAAAAACACACAAAAAAAATCACCCCACAGTTATCTGCCAAGCACTGTCCTGCTATATTTCTCAGGAGGAAATGCCCTGAAAAGGCTTCACAGCAGATAGGCCAGGCCTTGGACTTCCGAGAGGAAAAACCTCTTATAGCAATGAGAATTTAAAAAGCAGGAGGCTCTGCAACATAATGTAAATGAAGAGAAAATAAGTCAGCTTAGAAATAAGCACATCTGGCCAAGCACAGTGGCTTACGCCTGTAATACCAGCACTTTGGGAGGCCAAGGTGGGTGGATCACGAGGTCAGGAGTTCAAGACCAGCCTGGCCAAGATGATGAAACCCCGTCTCTACTAAAAATACAAAAAAATTAGCCGGGCATGGTGGCGGGTGCCTATAATCCCAGCTACTTGGGAGGCTGAGGCAGAGAACTGTTTGAACCCAGGAGGTGGAGGCTGCAATGAGCTGAGATCATGCCACTGCACTCCAGCCTGGGTGACAGAGCAAGACTCCATCTCAAAAAAAAAAGAAGAAGAAGAAATAAGCACATCTGAAAAATCAGTAAAGGATGTGAAAAGATCAGTCCTCACTGAAGAAAGAAGCACTAGTTTCTCATGACTTGAACCTAACAGCATATACCCAGGGCAAGACAAATTTCAGAAGACATGATACTCTTGAAATACAGAATTTTATTTAGAAACTGTTTAAAGTAGAAAAAAACCCTGTCAAGAAAGACCAGGTGGAAAATGGGTTCCCAATAAAATGGAATTTTAGGGCAACAAAAGTCTAAAAGGCCACAAAAGAGAAACAGCACCACTGCCATCTGAACCATGGCTAGTTACTCGCATTTTTTGGCATTGTTAATCACTGAATCTGGGTTTCCTCTGAACTCCACACAGCATGCACTACACAACAATTTTATCAGAACATACTTGCTTTCTACACACATTTCAGGACAAGCTACCACCAGAAACAAATCAATACAAATACATCAGGGGCTGAACAATCTCAGTAGTGGGTGAGACACATTTTGCAGAATCCTGCCAAACAAAGGAACTGAATAGGCTGTGGGCAAATGAGGGAGAGTTAAGGAATGAAATATTTTAAATATTAATAATTAATTCCGACACGGTACTGTACTTTCTGCAAAAGAAAATTAACATTTAGTAACACACTAATGAATTTTATCTCCAAAGAGATTAGTGCACTGGCAAAGTATTCGGATTACAGTGGAGAGCTGTGGACAGCAGATACCAAAAACACCCCAGCCTGGCAGATCCCAAGGTAACGAGATGGCCTTCACTGACCACTCCCTTTGCCAGAGGTCCAGAAAGAACTTGCAGCATGATCACCTGCCTGCTGCACTTCCAACTCTAAGCAGCAAACTTTAAGAAGCCAAAGAGGAGTCCCCAGTGGACAAGGGGAGCAGAGAAGAGAAATGTGGTAAATGTAAACCTAAAAGACGGTAAAATGGGATACAATCCCCATTCAAATCCCAGAGATGTGGGTAAGTCCCCAAAAGTAGTTGTTAGATTAAAAAACTGGGCACACCTCACTTCCCCAAAAACATAATACAAAGAAATTTCGGGATAACTGGAAAAATAGAGAAATTCTCAATAAAAACCGAGCTCTTCAACTCGAACATCTCAGGGTTGAAACACATCCTCTATTATCCAGGCAATGATGCCTCTTGCTTTTTAGGAGGGATGCAATTGGTCAATGACACCAAATAACTTTACAGGGCAACTTTTTAAATGGTCCTTTTAGACCAAAGCCTAGGCCTATGAGGATTCAAGCAGCCCTGTAAGACCTGTGACAGCAGGTTCCAAAGGTTCCAAGGTCTGGCCCTTCCTTCCCAGACACAATGTCAAACGCAAAATCTCCTGTCGTGTTACATTTTATATTTTGAAATATGGAAGCGTATTTTAAATACTCTTAAGGCATTTATTTATTACAACATTCTCTGATTTCACATTAGCTTAAAATTCAATTCAGTCTTTCCATTTCTCCACTGAGGTCACCGCCTCAGCATATTACACAACACCTTCTCCCGCACTCAGTGTGACACGCATCCACACGGTCAGCCCCATGGTCAGCCTCTTTGTTTCCCAGGTGAACCAACTAGATGTTAATACTGCTCTGCTACAAGGTAAAAGCTCCTAACTCAAACTTATTGGAAAAGGAGTGAAACGTCTGCAAAGTGCACTTTAAGAAGAGGTACTTTTTGCTTATGAAAAGAAACCAGTGAGTCCTCTAAGGATAACAAAAGGGAGTATTTTACAGTTAAGCACACGATTTGGAGTGAAGAATTCTGATGTTGTTCTGCTGGTCCAGGCTGTTAATACTCTTCTTGCTCCTCCTGTGGGCCCCCTTCATCAGGTATCACAAAGCCTTCCTGAAATAGGAAAATGAGAGGGGAAAGCCACTGAAAGATCCATTTCTACTGTGAGTTCACTTTCCTCATACTTAAAGCCTCTCAAAGACAATGGTTCTTCCTGGCTCTACACAGGCCAGGTGACTGCTATTTCTTGAGTAGTAGAATTGCATCTCACCAAAGACAAAAACTGAGCACCATCAAATTTACCCTCAAACTTCTGAAAGTGATGGATATGTACATTGTCTTCATTATGGTGGTAATTTCACCTATGTCATCAAAGGTACATTTTAAATATGTGCAATTTATTATGTCAGTTATACTTCAATAAAACTGTTTTTTTTCGGGCACGGTGGCTCACGCCTGTAATCCCAGCACTTTGGGAGGCCGAGGCGGGCGGATCACGAGGTCAGGAGATGGAGACCATCCTGGCTAACACCGTGAAACCCCATCTCTACTAAAAATACAAAAAATTAGCCGGGCATGGTGGCCGGCACCTGTAGTCCCAGCTACTCCGGAGGCTGAGGCAGGAGGAGATAGGAGAATGACGTGAACCCGGGAGGCAGAGCTTGCAGTGAGCTGAGATCGCATCACTGCACTCCAGCCTGGGCAACAGAACAAGACTCCGTCTCAAAAAAAAAAAAAAAAAAAAAAAAAAAAAAAAAACTTTTTTAAAAAAGAAGGCCAAGTGTGATGGCTCATGCCTGTAATCCCAGCACTTTGGAAGGCCAAGGCTTGAGCCCAGGAGTTCAAGACCAGCCTGAGTAACACAGTGAGACAATGTCTCAAAAAAAAACCAAACAAACAAAAAAAAACACTAGCCAGGCCTGGTGGGACATGCCTGTAGTCCCAGCTACTCAGGTGGCCAAGGCAGAAGGATTGCTTGACCCAGGAGGTCAAAGCTGTACTGAGCCATGATCGCACCACCAGGCACTCCAGCCTGGGCAATAAAGTGAGACTCCCATTTCTAAAAAAAAAAAAAAAAAAAAATTTACCCTCAAATATCCCTGAAGTCCCCTGTGAAGTTCAGTACTCTAACATCTTTTCTCAATACACTGTCTATACAGCCAGCTTTCCTTTAATGCCTTCTTTTTGTTGTACTTAGGAGTCATGCTTTACCCAAAATATTCACAACAGCAAGACTGACTCAACATCAGTGGCAGAAAAATTGAGTGCACAAGGAAAGAGGAGATTCATGGCTCCCACCTCATTCTCACTCCAGGGCATTCTGGCATGGACTCAGAGCAGGAAATTACTATACTATTCTGCTGTAAAATCAGACTTCTCTTTCAACCATCACCTTATTTCTATTAACTAAATCTCTATAGCCGAACTTGCTTAAGATGTGGCTCCACTAAAATAATACTCAGACTAAACCAAGGACCCCTATATCTTCATTGTCTTTTTTTCATTACATAGCACAGAGCAAGCTCTAAGTTAAAGATTTATTCAACAGATTATCAACTTTTCAGTCATCTGTCTTAATCCCCTGAAATTTCACAAGATATGTCTCAAGGACAGTGATAGTAACAGCATTATTACTACCTTGTATTTGCATAGTGCTACACATACTACCAATAGTTTGTAGTTTGATCCTACAGACCTTGCCAGGCACACAGAATTACAAACATGACCACTAAACAGTGGACACAGCCAGATAACAAATCCTAAATCTAGAAAAAAAAAAAGAGTCTTCCCTGATCAACTAACATGTCGTGATTAATATCAACAGATTTGACTGTGCAATAAACATGGATCCAAAGAAACTTGATCATAGAGTACTTTGAGGGAGTGGGAACCAGGCAACTTCCTAGGAGGGAGGACAAAGGCGTGCCCAGATATGATGTGATATGAGGGCACGCTGTGAAAAAGGGAGCATGTGCCTGCTTCTCCGGGCATGCCCCAGGCGCTGATAAAATGGAGGCAGCACCTGAAGCTGAGGGATCCAAGCAATATGAGGTGGGGTGGGGTGGGGACAGGGGTTGCTTCTGGCTAAGAGCAGTTTGTGGCACTCATCACCTATCAGTGGCCACATACTACAGAGGCTGGACAAGCCAGCCACCTCCTTGCCCTATTCCTTCTTCAAAAGCTCATAGACCTCAGGCAGAAGCTAAAGCTGGGTAGAGGTGCCCTCTGGCTGACTTTGAGGGGTCAAAGATGAAGTCTTTTGATGACTGCAACACTGGAATACGACAAGCGTCAGCACAGAGTTCACCAACCCAACTATGTAAAATGGAAAGAAAATATCCTCATGTCAACACATACATCTGTGGCATACAGAATGTCTACAATCCTCTGCAATACAGGGTCGTTTTCCCCCTCGTTCTCCTGGCAAATCAATTCAATGTTCCGTAGCTTTCCGAAGTAGAAATCCCTCTCTTTCTCCAAGTCTTCAACAGTAAGTTTCAATACGTTGACCTGCACAAGACATTAAAAAGGGTGAGATGCCTGGCATTAGTACGGCAATAAAATATCAGGCAGACTTCTAACCCAAAAGGAGATGTGGTCTTTGATCAAACCCCCAAACTGACAAAAACCACATCAGTTTAATGTCAATTTTCTTCAGCCTCAGATAAACAACATGGATTTGTTTATGGCAACCTTGACGGTAACAGCTCCCAGAAAGGGCAGACTACACCTTGAAACATGCAGAAGCTTCTCAGGGACTAAAAAAGGATTAAGGAGAAAGAACTAGGGAAGTCTGAGACAATTACAGCCTGGCAAGGTAGCTGACAATCATAAACTGAGTCCTTACGAAAGGACTGGACAATCGAGTCCAGGTCTGACTGCACAAGGGGGTCAATATAAAGGACCCTGGAAAGGGCTCAATGGAACTCTTTGGAAGCCCAATGGAAAGTGCTCTGACCCTTCATTAGCCCCACTGAGGGTGTCTGATCCCCATTAACAGGCTATGAACAAATCAGCCTCAGTGCTTAGGCCAGGACTCTATATAGTCAAGACTAATAAAAGTTATAACACTCACAGTCCCGTGTGTACTTTAACCATGGTACATCTTCATTCCAGTGCTGTATTCACATCTATGATAAATGAATTCCATTTAACTCTCAATGAATGCAAGTTGCTTGGCATATCCTGCAGCATAAAACCCTCATAAAGGCCGGGCGCGGTGGCTCAAGCCTGTAATCCCAGCACTTTGAGAGGCCAAGACGGACGGATCACGAGGTCAGGAGATCGAGACCATCCTGGCTAACACGGTGAAACCCCGTCTCTACTAAAAACTACAAAAAAAAAACTAGCCGGGCGAGGTGGCAGGCGCCTGTAGTTCCAGCTACTCGGGAGGCTGAGGCAGGAGAATGGCGTAAACCCGGGAGGCGGAGCTTGTAGTGAGCTGAGATCTGGCCACTGCACTCCAGCCTGGGCGACAGAGCGAGACTCCGTCTCAAAAAAAACAAAAAAACAAAACAAAAAAAAACCCTCATAAAAACCTCTATTTACAGGTCATGGCTACAGAGCAGCATGGAAAGTAAAGCAGTGAAATCAAAGGTACAGCTACTGAGAACAACCTCAGCAGAAGGGAATTCTACAAGCCAAAAGGGACCAGAGAAGTCATCTAGTCCAGCCTTCCGAACTTACAGCCACAAAAATAGAAGGATGTCAGGTGGAGTGGTGCACACCTAGTCTCAGCTACTCTGGAGGCTGAGTCGAGAGGGTTGCTTGAGCCCAAGAGTTAAAAGCCAGTTGTGACAACATAGCAAGACTCCATCTTTTTAAAAAATAAATAATAAAAATTTAAAAACAGAAATAAACAGCTTATCTAGCTTCCCCACAGCCTGATGAAGACAACAAACACAACAGAGGAGATCAAGTCTCATCCCAGGAAGACAGGACCCTCTTTATAACCTACAGTCAAAAAGCATTCAGAGATGAGGAGCAGGCGACACCACCAGGACAATTTTATCAAAGCGAACTTCAAAGTTCATCATCAAAGTCTTGTCAGACCAAACCAGAATCACAGTTCTAGACAGCCTTTCACAATTCCTTTACCAGCCACAGAAATAAAAAATAATTGAAAGTTTCAATAAAGTACTAGAGGGGCCAGGTACAGTGGCTCACATCTGTAATCTCAAACCTTTGGGAGGTCAAGGTGAGAGGATCGCTTGAGGCCAGGAACTCGAGACCAGCCTGGGCAACATGGCAAAACCTGTCTCTACAAAAAAAATCTAAAAAAATTAGCCAGGTAGGGTGGTGTACGCCAATAGTACCAGCTACTTAAGAGGTTGAGGCAGGAAAATCATTTGAGCCCAGGAGTTCAAGGCTGCAGTGAGCTATAAATGCACCATTACACTCTAGTCTGGGAGACACAGCAAGACCCTGTCTCATTCATTCATTCACTCATTCATACATACATACATACATACATACATAAAGTACAGCTACTGCCTGGTGGCCAGCAAAGCTAAATCATCCATTTTCCCTCACTGTCCCCGCCCTCTGCTTTTGCTGCAGTTTGTTGCCTTTCCTGAAACCAATAGCCCCAAAGAGCAGTTGATCAGCCCCAGCAGGAAGCAGACTCAGAGCTACAGCTCCACAATCCAAAAGGCAGGGAAGGGGTCTTCTAATCACATGCCTGGTGGCATTAATGACCAAGGAGGAAAGGAAGTCAAAAGAGCTTATGCACAGTGGCTCACGCCTGTAATCTCAGCACTTTGGGAGGCCAAGGCAGGCAGATCATGAGGTCAAGAGATCGAGACCATCCTGGCCAACATGGTGAATCCCCATCTCTATAAAAATATAAAAATTAGCTGGGCGTGGTGGTGCGCACCTGTAGTCCCAGCTACTCAGGAGGTTGAGGCAGGGGAATCACTTGAACCTGGGAGGCGGAGGTTGCAGTGAGCCCAGATCACGCCACAATACCCAGCTTTCTCGGTCCCACCTATAAAGGCCAAAGTAGCATTTGTCCATGATATTGCTCATAACTATACACACATAATAAACACTAAATCACTAAAAAATATACACTAAGACACTGGCTTTCACGGGGCACTCCTTTTAAGTTTGTATTAATGAGGTTATTAAAAATCGGTGGCTTGGCCAGGTGCAGTGGCTCACACCTGTAATCCTAGCGCCTTGGGAGGCCAAGAGGTCAGGAGGTCGAGAGCTCCTGAGGTCAGGAGCTCGAGACCAGCCTGGCCAACATGGTGAAACCCTGTCTCTATTAAGAATACAGAAATTAGCTGGGCGTGGAGGCAAGCGCCTGTAATCCTAGCTACTTGGGAGGCTGGGATGGGAGTATCGCTTGAACCTGAGAGGTAGAGGTTGCAGTGAACTGAGCTCATACCACTGCACTCCAGTCTGTGTGACAGAGCAAGACTCCATCTCCGAAAGACAAAAAAAAAAAAAAAAAAAAAAAAATCTGTGGCTAGTAATTAAGGTCACTCTTAGAACCTTATCTTGAGGTAAAGCAACACTTATAACCTAAGAAGCCCAAGTCAGTGTTTCAGGCCTGCACTGGCCACAGTAGCCATCAACCACATGTGTCTATATAAACACTTAAACTTGACCAGTGCCACTGAGATGAGCTACAAGTATCACACACACACCTGATTTCAAAGATGTAGCAGAGTCTTCAAATGTACAACAGCTCATTGATAATCATTTATATTTGATTATATGCTGGAGTATTATTTTTTACATATTAGATGATGTATTGATAAAATTAATTTTACCTGTTTCTTTTATATTCATTTTAGTATAGCTACTAGACAGTGTAAATCAGGTAGCTCACACTTCTGACTCACCTTTTACTTTTTCATTAGACAGCACTGCTTTGGACTAAAATCAATTAAATTTCTCCAGGATGACTTAAGAATGTAGAATCTTTGCAGATCTCCCAAGGATACGAATACCACAAGGTAGTCTGTGCAGATACACTATTTTTCCCATAGCCTGATAAACCCATGTGGCTCCATTTTTCATATTTACAAAGGGCTCCAAACGCAAACACTTTCAGGGGGGGCCTGATAATGTCAATGAGCCAAGAGGGTTGGTAACAGGTAAGGGAAGGACTTTGACAACCTGGAGACAAATTCTTTATATTTAAACAATCAATCAATCAATCAAAACTCTGTGCAGGCCAAACACAGTACTTCTATGTCAGGGTTGAACCACCTGGGTATGAGCATTTGATCCCAGCCTTCCAGGATCAACAAAGCACCTGGTTAGTGACCTTCAGCCTCTGCAACCTTAGCCTCTCAATGTTACCCAGCACCGACGGACATACAACAGAGTTACAAGTCGCTTCAAGACCACAACCCCTCCCAACATCAACTGTTAAAGTTCTACAACACCAACCATCCAAAGCAGCTAATTCTGGTCACCCTCTCAGTGAAGGAAGCCTCC